>NC_134810.1:44261537-44281537 GCF_046742065.1 Oratosquilla oratoria | reverse complement strand
TACAGCATATTTGTTTACTTTTTTCTGGCTTTATGTTCTTCCCAGGGGAGCATAAATGCCACTGCAGTGTACTAAACATTTTCCCCTGTAGAAGCCTCCCTGCGTATTCGGTAGAAGAGATCAACAGCTGAGCGTGATGCATCCATGGTGTGTCGCGCATGGTGCACAGTGTCGACCACTCCTACTTTTGACACATTTCAAGCGAGAAGAGAAACGATAACTGTTACTGTGTGTGAGAACACCAGACATCTCCTTCACACCTCTCGCTTTTCCGCCCTGGAATACCGGTTGATTTCATGAGTGAGTGACGCTCAAGCAGCCTGTTCTGTCAGAAGACTCGTTGTTGTCGTCAGCCACAAGAAGGAAGTAGTAAGCGAGCAGGGAATGGGATCCCAAGGCAGTTCACTTCCAATCTTTGCCAACTTTACAACTCCATATTACTTGGGATGGCCATGACCTTCACAAGCCAGCGAGTATACTAAACTGCATCTTTCCCACTGTGATTTCACCTTACTATTATATATAATATACATGCCCCCCCCCCGACCTTACTGTCGCGATGCTGGACTTAGCTGTCGTCTGTCTACCTGGACAATAGAACAACAGTAGCATACTTCCCAACTACTTCTTTTCCAGGCACGACTTCTCTCGTGGACGTTGTTCCTCGCTTTTCCTTGGATGCTGCATCCTTGTTGGACTCAACACTTGATCATCCTGCTCCAGTTTGTGCAATTACTGAATGTAATATGGACTCCCATCTCTGTTAATTTCATGCCGTGTCTCCCTAGTTAATTGCCTCGTTACTAAGACAAGGCACATACCACTACCATACTGTAAAATTAATTGAAGAATGAGTTACAATAAATTTATTAGAACATAGGCTTTCTGTGTACATTTTGATTTTGAGTGAAATTATGAGAATAATGGAAATAACTTACATTTTTATTGCGACGGCCGGGGAGAGGGGGGGGGGGCATAGTCACACATGCCCACGCCGTCTGGAGACGAAAAACTATGGGTGGATGGCGGTTCAAGTTCCACTAGTGTCAACTCGTGACGACAGTAAATGCATAACCCGGTCCTCCTCAGCCTCCAAGCTGCTCCTTTAGATGCATCCATGCATAGCCAACCCACAAAGCCGATAACGGCTTAAAATTGAACTAATAATAGAACATCAACTAAATGTAATTTATGTACTTTTTCTATACGTTTCACTCATATATTCAATTTGTTGTGTTCTGCAATATCCTGCACTTGTTGACCGTCTGCTGATCCGTACAGGATGTGTATTGACTGCAAGTTTTAAGTGGCCAGTATTTCATCGACTTTAACGACATCCCTGCGGTTCAGAGTCAAGACATTCTCCTATTTGTGGAGACTAATTTCCACTAAATATGATCATGCAAATCACTTTTATACTTCTACTATCTGAAACATAGGAATAGTTTATTTTTACGCCTGTTATTGAAAACATGGGACCATGGTTTAGAAATTGCATATCCTAGGATTTATTTGGAAATATGTTGCAGTTTATTTAGTCCAAGACATGTCGAGCTATGGAATTCCATGCCTGCTGAAGTGGTTACTCGTGGTAATTTGGAGGATTTTAAGCGCAACTGAGATATACACATTGATTTTAAGTTCCTTGAATACGTGACCGATGATCGGCCAGTTACAAATTAGTATATTTTTGTTGTCGAAGTGATGCACCACCCAGCCCTTTGTATCCTAGTATATTGTGGCTATTTTAATTGTAAAAGGGGCGGCTTTCTTGCCTCGCGCATTTCTGTGTGAGCTCATTAGGTAAGAGAAACCAATCGTTCCTATCTCTACGGTTGTACCACTTCTGTGCGATATTGTCGTCAAGGATAGAAGCGCTGATTAATTATTGCTGACAAACTATTGAAACACCATCATTAGCATCAGTTGACCTCTGTTGACGCAGGTATTGTCACCCATCTCTGATAGGTCCGGGAACTATCCACGAATATGAAGAGCGGAAACGTGAGCTCCAACATCGAGAGAAAGGTCTGCTTATCTTGGTGAACTCGATATAAAATCACCTTATACTGGGCTCCGGCGCTACGGGAAGTCTATTTCCCATTCGAAAGAAAAAATACATTTTATATTTTTCTATGAAATGTATTTCAAATTGTACTTTATTGCATAAATATTCTGCTGGCGACAAATTCCCCAGTTTACCCCATTCGCATAAACAAATCCCTATATCTAGGTATAACTCTGTACAGTTGGCAACTCTGAGCCACAGATGTAACAACAACAAGAATGAACCGAACTGAAATGTTTACGTGACAGTTCTCACTTATCGATCACATTCGTTGTGATAGAAAAGATATCTAGTTACAATGAAATATATACTCTTTTTGAGAATAAGCTTTCTTATATCTTCACTTATGGAACAGGCCTGTACATTTTTATTATACATGAAATAGTCTCTTAACCTCCCATTAGACTGGAATAGGTAATCTTGAGATATGTAATATACTTGAAATATATTTTTTTTTTTTTTTTTTTTTTCATCTGATGGGATTCCAAAATTACCAACTAAACAGCTGTTTGTTATTTTGCACCATCAAATCCTCTTATCTAAGGGAAAGATACATTTTGCACCCAGTGATTTATGTTACACGATCAATCAACTCCAGTTTGCAAACACACAGTGTGAGCGAAAATGCAATACTAGTTTGTACAATGCATGGTCACGTTCCATCATCACGTACAGTATAGACCATGATAGCTGTCGATCACGACTCCAACACGTGATCCAAGATCATGGTGAATCACACACACATACGCACTAAACACACACACACACATATACACAGAGACACACATATACACAGAGACACACATATATACATATTCCTCCTACACACACACACACACACTTCAACGAACGGACGGCATAGACGACGTTCTGAAGAAAAAGTGAAATTTCGTGGATCCCAACACAAAGAGAAGTGTCTTTTGTATTTACAGGGTGGGGGAAATTGCTCGTGGGGTAGTAGGAAAGTAGGGAAATGGAAGGAAATGAGGAAGGAGAGGACTTGGCCCAGGCAGACAGGCGAAAGGTAAACAAACGGCCCCCCGACCAGCTGAGCGACGATGAAATGTCTAATAAAAATGTAAAGATTAGAAGTATAGATAAGAGCAATACAGTAGAAAGTGATGAGAATATTTTCCAGGGATTTAAAGAGGGTGGGGGGACACAACCCCCCCCCCCCGACTGACAAGACTAGAAGAGAAGGTCGATAAGATGATCGAGGACTTGGAGCGTAGGTTCGGTCATGTTAACAACATTATACGGAGGATTGAAAAATTGGAAGAACTAGAGAAGGCGAACAAAAACTTAACTAAGGAAATTGAAGAATTAAAAAAACAGTTAAAAGAAGTAAAAGATGAGAATAAAGTCTTAAAGGAGAATAATAAGGAGAACAAGGAGGGTTGGAAAAAAATCCAAGAAAATAGCAAAGTTGCATTCACTGACATAATCAGACAGCAAATGAATGAACAAACTGAAAACTCAGTTATTAAAGTGATGAGACAGAAGGAGAATATAGTAAGAGACTTAGCAGACAGAAAGAAATGTATAATTATATTAGGAATGGAAGAGAAACATAACCCAGATAGAACCACAAGAATCAAAGAGGAAAATGAAAAAGTAAGAAATTTACTAGAATTAGTTCAGGAAGATGAACCAGAAATAATGAAACAAATCGAAGAGAAATTCAGGCTCGGGAAATATAGTACAGACAAGACCAGACCAATTAAGATTAAATTCAGGTCACAAACTACGGCTGAAAATATCTTATCCAAAACAGGGAAACTAGCAACAAGTGAACAATATAAAAAGGTATGGATAAAAAGAGAAATGAATAAAGAGGAAAGAGAGGAAGAAAAACAGAAAAGACTTGAAGCTAAGGAAAAAAACGAGATAAGAACGGAGTCAAAAAAAGAGAGATTCTATTGGAGAGTAGTGAATATGAAACTAAAGAAAGTCGACATACAAGAGAAAAACAAAAGGGAAACAGAGAACACAATGGAAGTGGCAGAAAACTAAGAGTGTCTTACACAAATATAGATGGATTAATAACAGGATTGAATGAGCTGAATGATTATTTGAAAGAAAAAGAACCAGACATAATATGAATTGTAGAAACAAAATTAAAAGGTCCACTACCACCCAACAGTGTAGGACATGATGCATATAATTATTGGATTAGAAACAGAGTGAAAAAGGAAGGGGGTGGAGTTATGTTCCTGACTAAGAAGGATATAAACGTGAAGTGTGTCACATATGGAAAGAATACAGTAGAGATGATAATGATGGAAGTAGAAGACAGAGATAAGAAGAGCAGAAAGTTTGTGATAAATTATGTGCCCCCCGAAAACAGCCTCATGGGAAGAGAGTGAACATAAAAGTATGTTAGAGGACACAAAGATAACATTAAACAAGATAATGGAAGAGGGAGGAAAAATAGTTATGATGGGCGACTTTAATTGCAAAGAAATCTGCTGGGAAGAAATGACAGTAAAGGGTGGAGACGGCTCATGGGGAAACGCTCTACTTGAGATGGTTACTGACCATACAATGACACAATGGATACAGGAGAACACTAGGTATAGAAATGAAGAAGAGCCATCGAGACTAGACCTAATAATTACATCCGAACCTAGAATAGTGGACAAAATTGAATATAAAACACCAATAAGTAAAAGTGACCACATATTGATTGAACTGGAACTTAATGAAGAAAAATATATGAAAAGAAATGAACAATATAGAAAAGGAAGAATGATGTATGAAAAAAACAAACTTTGATAAAATAAGAGAATTCTTTCAAAAGGAAAACTGGGAAGAAATATACAAAGAAGAAACAACAGTGGAAGAGAAATGGAATATTTTGACAAAAATTTACAAAAAAGGAGTGTAAAAGTATGTCCCAAGACAAAAACAAGAAAAAGAATATGTAAAATGCTGGTACAACAAAAGTTGTAGGGAGTTAAAAGACAAAAGAGACAAAGCCTGGACGAGATGGAAAAAAGACAGTTTACCTGAAAAATGGAAAATATATACCTGTTATAGAAATGAACATGTACAAACGTGCAGAGAGGAAAAGAGAACATATGAAAAAGATGTCATAGAAAAGTGTAAACATCAACCAAAACTATTCTACAGATTTGTAAACAATAAACTGAAAAAGAAACAAGACTTGGAGAAATTAAGACAAGAGGGAGTTGAATACACTGAGGAAATGGAAATGGCGGAAATTATGAACAAACATTTTAAATCAGTGTTTACAAGGGAGAACATACAACCTGAAGAGAACGAATGGAAAGAGAAAGTCCCCCCTATGAAAGAAATAGAAGTAACAAAGAATGAAATATTAACACACTTGAGTAATCTTGATGTCAGAAAATCGCATGGACCAGATGAAATAGCAAACTGGATACTGAAAGAATGCAGGAATGAACTGGCAGACAAAATACATAGCATACTAAATAGTTCCTTGAAAGAAGGAAAAGTTCCAGAAGATTGGAAAAAAGCAAATATAGTACCTATATATAAAGGAGGAAATAAAGAAGAACCTACCAACTATAGACCAGTCTCTCTAACAAGTACAATAGCAAAAATTTGTGAAAGAATTATCAAAAGTAGATGGGTAAAATATTTAGAAAAAAAAAACAAAGTGTTAAATCCAAGGCAATTTGGATTCAGACAAGGACGATCATGCGTCACCAATTTAATATGTTTCTATTCAAGGCTAATAGATATAATACAAGAAAGAGATGGATGGGCGGACTGTGCATTTTTAGACATAAAGAAAGCTTTTGACAAAGTACCACATAAGAAGTTGCTTAAGAAATTAGAAACTGAAGGAGGAATACAGGGAAAACTACTAAATTGGATGGAAGACTTTTTGCAAGAAAGAAAAATGAGAGTAGTGATAAGAAACCAGCACTCAAGATGGGATGAAGTAATAAGCGGTGTTCCGCAGGGAACAGTTCTGGCCCCAATAATGTTTGCTATATATATTAATGATATGGATGAAGGAATTGAAAGCTATATGAGCTTCTTTGCAGATGATGCAAAACTACTGAAAAGAGTGAAAACTGAAGAAGATTGTGAATCACTACAGAGAGATCTAAATAAAGTACAGGAATGGAGTAGGAAGTGGGAGATGGAGTTCAATACAAAAAAGTGTAGTATAATGGAATTTGGAAAAAGCAAAAACAGAATAACAAGAGCATATAAATTGGGAGAAGAAGGAATAAAAAAAGTAGAAAATGAGAAGGACCTGGGAGTCATTGTTATGAATAATATGTCACCTGAGAAACATATAAATAAGATTTTTGGAGAAACTTATAATTTAATAAGAACAATCAAAGTTGCATTTACATACCTGGATGAAGAAATGGTGAAGAAAATCCTAATCACCCTGATAAGACCAAGATTGGAATATGCAGCAACGATATGGTCACCAAGTACAAACAAATGTATAAAAAAAACTTGAAAGAATACAAAGAGCAATTACAAAAATGGCACCAACACTCTCAAAACTATCATATGAAGAGAGACTAGAAAAACTTGAACTACAGACACTAGAGCAAAAAAGAGAGAGAGGAGATTTGATAGCTATTTACAGAATCATGAAAGGCATAGAAATTACTGACAGAGAGAATCTGATAAAATGGGATGACAGAAATACTAGAGGACACGGAAAGAAAATAAAAAAAGACAGCTATAGAAGAGATTTGAAAAAGAACAGCTTTCCTCACAGAGTAATAGACAGTTGGAACAAGTTAGATGAGAAAGTGGTGTGTGCAAAAACAATACATGAATTTAAAAATAGTTTAGATAAAATGAGATATGAAGACGGGACCCTACGAGCATAGCTCCCCTTCCCGTAAAATACAACTAGGTAAATACAACTAGGTAAATACACACACACACACACACACACACATACATATATACATTTATATATATATATATATATATGTATATATATATATATATATATATATATATATATATATATATGTAGAGACATTGGGACAAATTATGGGAAAGGTGGAGGGGGAAACAAGGGTCTTTATCTGAATATCGAAATATGCAGCCATAGAAAGACGCCCCAGGACAGCTCCGACATAACACGGGGATTTTATACAATGGCAAAACATCACGGTGACATTCATTTTCATATATATATTTTCATTTATCAAAAACCGTGTATTTCATTATAATTATGATTTTATTGATATATGCATTCTGTATCGATGCTAATTATTACTATGTTATGTTATTATATTGTACATACATACATACATATACCAAGGCTTTTTCCCCCTTCCAAGGGAGGTAGCCAAAAAGGGAAAGGCATAAAAACACTTCCACCCATTTCATCCCTAAATACACTCCACACCCCTCCCACCCTTCCTCTCATCTGAGCACCTCCTGGATGACGGGTCATCCCTGCACCCTGCCCACCGCCCTGGGTCAGAAGCAGTGTCGCAAGACACAGCACATCCACAGCAAGGCCGCTTCATTTAATCGGCGACCCCCCCCTCTCCGTCCCCCTTTGCATATAAGGCGAGGACGGGGAGAAATCCCTTCGGGCTGCGTCAAAATTTACTCACACATACTACCCCACCCCCACCCCCACCCCCGCCCATTCCTCCTCATGCAGTCACAACATCATCCATATACAACCATTCTCCACTCACCTCTGTCTTCCGTCCTCTCCCTTCCTTCCTCAACAGACATTCCCCTCTTCCCCAAAGCCCCCTTCACCCCACCCATCCACCTCATCCTAGGACGTCCCCTCATGTTCACTCCCTCCACATCTGCCTTCCATACCTCTTTTACTAGTCTTTCTTCACTCATTCTTTCCATGTGTCCAAACCATCCTAATATTCTTTCATCAACCCTATCTCCCAATGTTATATAATATTATATTATATTATATCATATTATATTATATCATATTATATTATATATCATATTATATTATATCATATTATATTATATTATATTATATCATATTATATTATATTATATTATATATGTTATACCGATGCTGTTTGATGTGTTATACTGGAACCAGCGACCAAACACTCCGCAAGGAGGGAACGTAGGCCTGGTTTACTATGTACACCGCCAACTTCGACCCAAAATAACACTCCTCTGAAGAAGCTATTGTAAGCGAAACCGGTCAGGAATAAACTCAATATTCAGATAAAGACCATTGTTTCCCCCTCCACCTTTCTCATAATATATATATGTATATATATATATATATATATATATATATATATATATATATATATATATATATATATATATATATATATATATAAATATATATATATATATATATATATATACAAGATTAACCATTTTGAAGAGATATAATCGGAGCAGAGTGCTTTCGTGTATTACATCGTCATTGTAGAAATGCATAGGGAGTACAAACAAGCAGAATATAATAGTGGGTAGAAAAGAACGTGGACACAAGGAGGGATTCATATATCAACAGAAAAACAAATAAGATTCTAAGACTGACTGCGCGATCTTTTGATTTTGAAAGTTCATCTATCATCAACGAACTATATAAATTGTTAGTTCGTCCACATTTGGAATATCCTTTATCTGTATAGTCACCGAATCTCATTAAATACATTGACAGGTTGGAAAAAGTACAACGGCGAGCCACAAAACTGATTCTAAATATCAGAAATAAATCATACGAAAATCGACTTAAACATATTAATCTATTTTCCTAAAAAAGCACTGACAACATCAAAAGTGACAAAATTTTCACATTGAATGCGAATCAGACAAGAAATAATGGTCTCAAACTGCCAGGATGTATATTTAATTTGGAAGTGGCTAGAAACTATTTCGCCAATCGTGTAGTCAATGAATGGAATAAACTTCCTGCAGAGGCAGTGCAATGTAGTACAGTTCGAAGTTCTAAGATTCATTTAGATAACACCTAAGCCTTGTGCTGTACTGCCTGTCATTTATTTCATTCTGTTATTTATTTATTATTATTTACCTGTTTATTTTATCTTATCTATCAAATAATTATCTATTATGAATTATTGTTATTTTTCTGTTTGTTTACTATCATTATTTATTTATTTATTTGTTATTTTTCCAGCATCCGACCTAGTTATGGACCAAAAGGTCTCCTGTCGACATGCTTTTCTTTATAATCCTTTGTAATCCTTATGCAATCCTAGGTTAAGATTGATATTAGTATATTGTATGGATTTAATCAAACTACTTTAAATGATATTTCTTTTAATTATGTTGTTGAAAGTAATCACACTGCATTATCCTATCCGTTGTTAAAGGTGCTGCGGTGTTTAAAAGTAGCTCTTGACTCATTTCCCTTCTTTTACATGCTTTTTATGTTGTTTTATTCTAACTGATAGTTATTTGGCCGTTTGACCAATGTAGAACTGTTTACATATTTTGCAAGGCATTTTGTATACACACTCTTTTTTGTTGTTGTCAGTTTACTGATTTTTCCCTTCTTTTGTTTTTGCAGATGGTTCGTGTCCTATTGAGCAATTCAATGGTGTTCTTTTCGCGAAATTATCTAGTACTTTTTATCTTGGCGTTGTTATTTTCTACGATTGGTTTCGTGCATATCATTTGTCTAGGTTTTTGTAACAATACGCAGTTTCTTCATCTTTTATTATCATTAGAAATTTTGCATCATCTGCAAACATGCTTGTGCAGCTTGTCCTACTTCCCATGGCGTCGTTTGTGAAGATCAAGACCAATGCAGGTGCCGAAGCAGACCCTTGTGGAACCCCGCTAGACACCGCCCTCCACCCGAAGACATCTCGTCATTCAATACTCTTGTCTTGTACTGGAGGGAGGGCGTTCGGTTTTGGTAGAAGCTGTGGTCTAATTAGTTATTCATGACGCGTGAGCAGTATTAGGCTCGAGACGGCGGCCTACACGCGTTATACTTCGGCAGCAACAGCGAGTGTAGACCATGTCGCCATGTCACTAACTTTGTCGCATACTGCTCTGACTGGATCAGGTGGCGTCCTATGGAGTGGGTTAATGGAGGGAGCACTAGACTTCAACAAAAGTTCGGCATATTCTGTCCACTTCGGACAGAAAAGGCTAAAAATATTAGATATATATGGCGTACATACTGTACAGGGTGTACCCAAAGTCTGGACACACAAAAGTTTCCTCGAGTGTCTCGTATCTTAAATTTTCGTTCAGTCCAATGTTTCCTTTAGCACAACCCAGAGAGAGAAGTCAAGGAAACTAAGGTTTATTGAACGAAGGAAGAATAAAGAAAACATTCCATATGACCGTGTCAATTAGTTACATATAGTAACACTTCCTGTGTATCCAGACTTTAAAGACACTGTACATCATTGGAGGGTGTGCTTCTTCGATATCACATAACCACAGATGCACGGTTCAACTCCCCAGCAGCAACAACCAGTGATTGCCACTTGTCCTGGTTATCCGCGCACACGAAGTAAAGATGAAGACGCAAGATTTTCAGTGTAGGGTACAGCGTGGGTTGTTGCGTCTTCGAGAGGAATTTACTGCCAAACAGCTCCACGCACCCAGAGCCCTCGCTGTCGTCGTCGCTGAGCCTTGCGTCGGCCATGGGGTGTGGGTTGGAGTGATTAGGGTGATGAGGCAGTACGGAACAACAATAGGAAACAGAGCCGAGGGGGGCAGCCACCGACCGACCTCGTCATGAGTGAGAGTTGGATGATGAGTTCCAGTTTTCCCAATTAGTTCCTCTAACACTTATCCCCGAGCCCAGATAGCCCGGTCAGCACAGTAGGTCGGCTGTGGAGCTGATAGGTCTGTCAGGCTGGCCAGGTGGACCTTAAGCCTGAAGCTGAGAGGTGTACCCACCCGGAGGGGGGGTTGGGGGGGGCTGGAACCGGCTTGACATACTGACGGCCTCCTTTTCCCAGGAAGGGTCTAGGTGTCGTTGCCCTCTTTCTCTTCCACTCCCCGCCCCACCTTCCCGCATGCCACGGGTCTCAAGGTCGTGGTCGGGGACGGAACGAAGTAGGACACCAACACATTCTTCCCATTGGAGAAACAGAGATTGGACAAACTTAGGTTTAAGAGGAAAATGGGAAAGGATTGGTTTACCAACTGAGTGGTTAACGAATGGAATAGACTTACCAATCATGTATTAAGCGCTGAAACGATCAGTCACTTAAAGAGGAAATTAGATAACTCTATGGATATGGATGACAGGTGGTCAGGGGCATGGGACTGCCTAATATAGGCCTTATGGTCTCTTGCGCTCTCCTCCATTTTTATCTTCTTATGAATGGCGTGTGTGCACGCCCATGGCATGACTCTCGTCATTGAGGTACTCCTCCGTGAGACAGGAAGTATCCGGGCTCTTCAGGGAAGGTTGGAGTGTTTGACAAAGATCCTTGCTCGCGCTCGCGCACACTCACGCATGCTCGAGGAGGCGGCAGTTGCCGCCGTCGGGTCCCGTTAACCAGGTCGTGGTGGTGGTGGAGGGTGGGAGGAGGAGGAGGAGAAGGAGATGTTAGTGATAGTGGAGGTAGAGAAGGAGGGAACCGAGAGGGGCTAGGTAAGGAGGAGAAGGAGGAGGAGGAGAAGGAGGAAAGGAGGAGGAGGAAAAGGAGGAGAAGGAGGTGTTAGTGATAGCGGTTGTAGAGAAGGAGGGGAACCGAGAGGTGTTAGGTAAGGAAGAGAAGGAGAAGGAGGAGGAGGGGGAGAAAGAGGAGAAGGAGGAGGAGGAAGAGGAGGAGGAGGAGAAGGAGGAGGAGGAGGAGGAAGAGATGGGTGTTGTGCAATAACACAAGCAGCAGGTAAGCGGCCGAATGTACCTCCTCCTCCTGCTCCTCCTCCTCCTCCTATCTCCTCCTATCTCCTTGCTGGTTGGATTATTTCTTACTTAGTTGTTTAATTGGTTTGTTTGTTTGTTGGTTGGTTGGTTGGTTGGCGATGGTCTGGACTTACGATGTCTGCTGCTTCAGATTCGCCCACGTGCCTCTACGGCAATTGGGGAGGGAAGAAACATCCGAAGAACAACAATGGAGACACGACCGACGACCTCCACAGAGTCTGGTAAAGTTTTACATTACCCAGGACGAGTGGGTGAGAGCGAGCGAGCGAGCGAGCGAGAGGGAAGCAAGTGCAAAGAAGAAAGTCGACTCCTTATTCTTCGTCAGCGTCAGTGTAGTAGCGAGGAGGGTCGAGGGCTGACGCGAGCCACCGCCACTGGAGCCGACGACCTGTCTGTGGCTGAGCCGAGGAACCCAGTCGAGCACCTCCCACAGCACCACAGCGCTCACTGCGGGCCACTCACCCGCCTGGAATTCTCGTCTTTAGCGCTGCTGTTGTCGATGTCAGGTGTACTGGCTACTGGAAAACACCTGTGGAGCTTTTGTCCTCCGTTGTATGATGCACGTTGCGTGGTGGCTGGGCAGGGGGTGCGTTCCCCCATCGAATCGGTCGTGAACTGCTTGAAGGCGGGGCAATCGCCTCCGGACTCTCCTCGTCCTCGTAAATTGTGGTCAACATATACTTTGTAGCTGGTGGTAACTGACACGCGACGGTGAGGAGTCTCGGGCAGATAGTGGGTCTTCATTTGTCCGTAGATCCTCAATTCACAAGAACCTGGGGGCTTCATCGTCTTGTTGGTACACAAATCGCGGTAGGACAAGTGAAGGACATAGTGAGATCCTTTGGAGAAGGTGCGTAGAGTGAGGAACTCGCATCTCGGGGTCCTGTAGAAACCCTATCTTGGCACGGCACGTCGAAGGCCACCAGTCTTCGTTTCGGGGACTTCCTGAAGGAAGGGTGAAGCTAACAAGACGAACCACTTGTTAGCCCGAGGTCTCAATAGAAAGAAAAGAAAAAAAGAAAGAAAAAGAAAGAAATCCGTGCACTCAAAAAGGAAGAAAAAAAAAAAGAGAAAGACATAAAGAAATAAAGAAAGAAATCCGTGTACTGAAAAAAGAAGGGAGAAAATAAAGAAAAAAGAAAAACATAAAGAATTCAAGAAAGGAATTCGTGCACTCAGGAAGGAGCTTCAGAAGTCGATGAAAATTCACTGCAGGTAGTCCTACAGGGAATTAAAACAACACAACGATGATGCACTTCCGTAGCAGAAGGTAGGTTTTTTTTTGTTGGTGTTATTATTATTATTGTTGTTGTTGCTGTTGTTGTTGTTGTTGTTGTTGTTGATATTGTTGTTGTTGCTGTTGTTTTGCTTGTGTTCACGCCATCCTTACTTTGTGGTCGTGACAACAGCGGGCTTTTGCATTTTCACATCTCTCAGAGCTGTCTCTCCTGACCCGCATGTGTCATCCATCTCACAAGTTCAATGTCACAGCTTCTGCTCTGGCATTACACACTGGTATCAAGAGCAATGATCGTGCGAAAGTCCTGCTCAGGTAATCCGCCTGCCTCTCGCTTGTTAACGACGTCTTCGCACGCACACTGGGTTATACTCTCTTGATCGGGTTTGACCTTACTCGAGCAAAATGTACAAATGCGCACATACAAAGGAGACTTACACACCAAAACCAGGACAACTCAGAAAAGGCGTCTCCCTTGTTGACGACCGCCATTTATCCTTTCCTTAACACCATCAGTGCCTCGCCCGACGGCGACGACGACGGTCAAGGTTACTGATAATTATGTCATTGGTACCTCCTGACCACATACTGAGAGAGAGAGAGAGAGGAGGGGAGAGAGGGTGAGGAGAGGGAGAGAGGGAGAGGGGATGGGGAGATGGAGAGAGACAGAGAGAAAGAGAGAGAGAGAGGGTGAGAGAGAGAGAGAGAGAGAGAGAGAGAGAGAGAGAGAGAGAGAGATAGAGAGAGGGAGGGAGAGAAGGAGAGAGGAAGAGAGGGAGAGAGAGAGAAGGAGAGAGGAAAGAGAAAGAGAGAGAGAGAGAAGAGAGAGAGAGAGAGAGAGAGAGAGAGAGAGAGAGAGAGAGAGAGAGAGAGAGAGAGAGAGAGAGAGAGAGAGAGAGAGAGAGAGAGAGAAGAGAGAGAGAGAGAGAGGAGAGAGAGAGAGAGAGAGAGAGAGAGAGAAGAGAGAGAGAGAGAGAGAGAGAGAGAGAGAGAGAGAGAGAGAGAGAGAGAGAGAGAGAGAGAGAGAGAGAGAGAGAGAGAGAGAGAGAGAGGGTGTCACACTGGTCACCAGGACAGCCGTTGGTGGCCTGAGCGACTTCGTGGATGACCTGAGGAGGCGACCTGGTTTGGGTTGAGTGTTCGGGGGTGGGGGAGTCTCCGGGAAGGCATCTCAGCCACTCACCCTCTCGTGCCATCAAAGTGGCCGCACCTCAGCGTTGAGTCAAAAAACGGCAGAGACAAATAAATCGAAGGTGGACGAAAACGTCGCCTTCTTGAACCGCCATCACGTCTCCATCGTTGTGGTTATTGCCAGATGTCTTCGTTCAGTTGGGGGCCTCCTCAGCCCGTTCCCTCCCCCTCCCTTTGGTTTAATTCCCTGCGAGAAGAAGAGGCGAAGGCTTCACCGAGTAGGAAGCCCAAGAACGCTCTCAGAATCCTTCTGAAAGTTTGTGTAGTCAGGTCCTACGATGTAGACTCTTCGTCCCACGAAGTTCACATGTCGCCATCATAGGTTAATTCGTTTTCTTTTCTTGATCAGCGAAGTTTGATCATCCGTTGTTCATTGTCGAAAGCTTCCAAATATCTTGTATGACCAGCAACCACAAGGACTGTGTAAGGTAGTAAACCTTTAGGTCTTCACCGAGGAAAGATCGAGACAGCTTTTCACTCCGTCGCTGCCAAATAAGTTCGTCGACAACTTCTTGTGACCTACAGCCTCGTTGGTGGTCGGCGGAAGCTACGAGAAGGCAGCGAGGAAGGGAGGAAGAGGAGGAGGAGGAGCAGGAAGAAGAAGAGGAAGAGGAGCAGGAGCAGGACGAGGAAGATGAGGAAGAGTAGGAGGGCGAGGAGGAGAGGAAGAGAAGCAGGAGCAGAAGGAAGAGGAAGAGAAAGGGGACCAGGAGGAGGAAGATGAAGAGGAGGAGGAAGAGGAGGAGGAGCAGGAGGAGGAAGAGGAGGAGAAGCATGAGGAGGAAGAGGAGCAGGAGTAGGAAGAGGAAGAGGAGGAAGAGCAGGAGGAAGAAGAGGAAGAGGAAGAGGAGGAGCAGCAGGAGGGGGAAGAGGGAGAAGAGGAGGACCATGAGGAGGAAGAGAAAGAGAAAGAGGAGCAGGAGGAGGAGGAGGAGGGGCAGGAGAAGGAAGAGAATAAGAGGAAGAGGTCCTCAGTGCCGTCATTCCCCACGAATGACGTCATCAAACGGAAGAGTCTCCCTCTTGCTTGCTTGATAACTTCTGTGACCCAGACTGCCGATGGCGGCAACTCTTTCTTTCTTTCTTCTTTTTCCAGCCAGAGGCGTTCATTTCCATTTCACCAGAGGAAGTAGAGAAAGCTTCTCTTCAACATTTCGTCGCCGATCAGTCGCCATCGTTTCTGACTTTGGGGACGACAATGTTGCGACAAAGCAATGAAGAACAATCTGAAGGAGGGGAGTTAGAGAATGGATTGGGAGTCGAAGTAATCGACATTCTCCTCTGAGTGGAGACAAGTCTTCAATCCTAAAGGAATACAGCGTTCCTCTGGTCCATAGGGGTGTGATTAAAACCCCCTAGACCGCTCTGGAAGGGAGGGGTCTATGGGGGTTAAAAAAAACGAGCGAATTTCATTACTTTGTCTTATTGCTGGGCCAAAACCGGTTGGCAAGACTGATCACCTCAGTGTTGCCACTCTGTGATCTATCCCATTACCCACAAGTGAATGAGATTTTTTCCACAAAATTCCCACGAAGGAAATCTGGCTTTCCACATTTTTCCCCCACAAGATGAAGGAATTATTATATACACAAACAAGTTCATTGAAACATATAATTTGCTCACAAAACATCCTATGTGAACAAATTTCTCAGACACAAATTTGTGGAAAATTCCCACAAAATGGCATCGGTAGCTCACCTACTTCTTTTCCTCTCGCAATACGTGAACGACAAGATTGGTTTCTATTTTACAGCAAAGACTCTACAATGTTGCATTTCAGGAAAGAAGCCAAACGCAGAGTATGGGATCCAATGTATCTAACGTTTCGCTCAGCAGGGCTTCTTCAGAAATAACATAGTGGACAAACATCTGACTCCTTCTATAACCCGAGCTTGCGGGGAGAAACGAACATGAAGCTGGTGTAAACGCAATTTGTGTAAATTGCTTGTTACGTTGTTATTACAATTGCTAAAGGTTTATTAATTGTAAAAAAATCTATTGTTTTGATTTATATTATCGATGAGAAATATAAAAGCAGATTCAAAATATCTACGTCAAATACATTGGATCCCATACTCTGCGTTTGGCTTCTCTCCTACAGTGCTGTTGCAGTCATTGCTGCTTTTACTCATCAATGTTGCATTTCGTCGTCGTTGGATTGATTTGTTGCAACAAGGCGATGGTCGTGACACAAGACGACCCACTGACCTTCCCCCTGCATCGTCAGGTCCCGAAGCGCTGAAAGAATACAGTGTCCCCCCTCCCTCCCTCCCTCCCTCCCTCCCTCCCCTCCTAAACGGAGAAGGAGGAGGAGGAGGAAACGGAAGAGGAGAAGGAAGAGGGGGAGGAGGAGGAAAAGGAAGAGGAGGGGGAGGAAAAAGAAGATGATGAGGAGGAGGGGAGGAGAGAGAGGAGGAGGGGAGGAGGGAGAGGAGGAGCAGGAAAAGGAAGATGGGGAGGAGGAAGAGGAGGAGGAGGAGGAGAAGGAGGAAAAGGAAGTGGGGGAGGAGAAGAGGAGAAGGAGGAGGAAAAAGAAGAGGGGAGGAGAAGGAAGAGGAGGAGAGTGAGGAGGAAGAGGAGGGGAGGAGGAAAAGGAAGATGAGGAGAAGGAAGAGGAGGAGAAAAAGGAAGAAGAGGAGAAGGAAATGGAGGAGGAGGAGGAGAAGGAGGAAGTAGAGAAAGCTTCTCTTCTCTCAATTAGATAAAAAGCAGTTCCCCCCACCCACCCACCTCCACCACCACGAGCGAGAAGGATGTCGTGGAGAACAGGATGGACAACTTGGCGTGGGGGACCAGAACCAAGAGGACAGTGTCCCACTGACGAAGAGCGGTGGAGGGCGAGTCACGGGGATGAGTAAGATTGCCTGGCAGCAAACCGGAATAGTTGGGAAATTGCCACCAGCTGTGAAAAGGACCGGGGCGGGGACGGGGAGGGATAGGCGAAGAGAAAACGGACATCAGATGATTTTTTCTTTTCTTTTCTTTTTTCTGTCTGCGTTCCGCGACGAGTGTTGGTCTCTTTCTGCGTCACGGGCTGCCAGGAACACAAAGGAACACAAAGGAAGAACAAACAACAGCAGGCCTACTGGCCCTAACGAGGCTGTTTGTGTTAACTAAACTACACTACAATTAAGGAAACAGGGTAACTAGGCGGTAGAAGATGAACTAATACTACTGCTATAACTATCCTATCCAATTAGTCCAATTGCGATTAAATGTCTGGTTGTCATATCTTTTATTGCAAAGGATAATATTTCATTTGTGGATTAGATTCCAAGTATTTATCTAAGCGATTTTTAAATGTTGTTATCGTGTTACTTTCAACGACAGTGGAAGGTAACGAGTTCCACACGTTAACAACCCGGTTAAAGAAGAAGTGCTTACTCTCGTTCGTAGAGAATCTTTTGCCAATTACTTTGAAATCGTGGCGTCTTCTTGTATTTGATTGGTCTAATGAGAAGTAATCTTTGGCATTAATGTTGTCAAAGCCTTTGAACATTTTAAAAACCTCAATCAAATCTCCTCGCAGGAGGAAGAGGAGGAAGAGGAGGAGGAGACCAGTCGACGGTTGGCAATTCTCCTCATGTGGAATTAGTGTACAAAAGATCGTGGAAGTTGATGGAGATTGTGGCCGGTCTCGAAACCGTATGAGGAGATCGTCGAGAGGACTGAGGGAGGAACGGAAGTAGCGAACAATGCTCGGCACGGCGCGGCGGTCCTCCTCTTCAGGTTCGGGAGCGTTGCCGTCACGAAGGGAATTACGGTGGTATTCTTAAAAAAATTCTTCCCCTTCCAAGGATTTATATCAGGATTTTTTTAAGAATACCACCGTGAAATTCTTACGGTGGTATTCTTAAAAAAATATTTCCCCTCCAAGAATTTACATTAGATTTATATAAGTAATTTTGAAGAATACCACCGTAATATTCTTACGGTGGTATTCTTAAAAAATTATTTCCCTTCCAAGGATTTATATAAGATTTATATAAGGCTTTTTTTTTTTTTTTAAGAATACTACCGTAAGATTCTTACGGTGGTATTCTTAAAAAAAATCCTTTCCCTTCCAAGGATTTATATCAGATTTATATAAGAAAATATATATATAAGGAAATATTTTTTTAAGAATACCACCGTAAGATTCTTACGGTGATATCTAAAAAAAAATATTTCCCTTCCAAGGATTTATATAAGATTTATATAAGGAAATGTTTATATAAGGAAGTATTTTCTTTAAGAATACCACCATAAGATTCTTACGGTGTTATTCTTAAGAAAAATCTTTCCCTTCAAAGGATTTATATAATATTTATATAAGGAAAGTTTTTTTAAGAATACCACCGTAAGATTCTTACGGTGGTATTCTTAAAAAAATCTTTCCCTTCCATGGATTTATATAAGATTTATATAAGGAAAGATTTTCTTTAAGAATACCAACGTAAGATTCTTACGGCGGTATTCTTAAAAACATATTTCCCTTCCAAAGATTTATATAAGATTTATGTAAGGAAAGATTTATAAAAGGAAAGATTTATATAAGGAAAGATTTTTTTAACAATACCACCACGAATCCCTTCGTGGAGGAAGAATTCCAAGCACCCTACGGGGCGCCGATGGAGGGGCGACTGCAGCGCGATCGGACGCGACGCCCCCTTCCCCCCGCCCCCCCCCGCCCCCCTCCAGAGAAGCGACCCATTTCCCCGATATACAAATTGAACATATCACAACTTTTATTACAAGGGATTTTGTAAACCACTCCCCAACTGCTTTCGGTACTATTTTTTCATTAGCTATTTTTTTTTTAACTGTATGGTTATATTTGAAAACTGCCTATATGTGAATTCTCTTAAGGATGGGGACTGTGTCAAGGAATTTTTCATGGCAGATCTCTTATAAGAATTAGTTCTAGAAGCAGTTCGGTAGTGGTACACAAAATCCCTTGTAAAAGTTATGATATGTTTGTAAATCGGCCAGTTAGGAAAATAACGACACAAATTTTGTTAAAATAGTCAAATAATGGCCTTTTCCAACACAAAGCCATTTTTGATCGCCACATTGACTGGACTGGTGCTAAATCTCTGGCAAAAAATGAATGAATAAGTAAATAGATAAATAAATAAATAGATAAATAAATAAAATGAAATAATAAAACAAAATCAAATAGAATAAAATAAAACAAAATAAAATAAAATGAAATAAAATAAATTAAATTAAAATAAAATAAAACAAGATAAAATTAAATTAAATTAAAGATGTATAACTGAATCGTGTCCGATTTCGGGTACATACCCAAAAAAAAAAAAAAAAAAAAATTATTTAACCTACGGACAATTTAGATGTGACTAATTGTTAAATGAATTAATCATGAAACAGGTTCTTCCTGATTGGCAGAGGAACTCGGAGACGTAGGGGTTTATGGTCTCAACGAAGTCACGGCCTTTCTCAAAAACCTTAATTCTTGTATATAACTTGTTCCTGCTTCTATTGTTGACGTATTTTGTTTGAATATATAGTTTACATACCTTACGGTCAAGAGAGGTTTCTGCACACACACACACACATACACACACACACACATACACACACACACACACACCTCTCATGGCGCTGTGGTTAGAGCTCTGGCCTGCCACTACGGAGGTCCGGGTTCGATCCTCGCC
>NC_134810.1:44159037-44256537 GCF_046742065.1 Oratosquilla oratoria | reverse complement strand
GTGGTCTACATGCTCTTTCTTTCTCTGGAGAGGCCGTTTGTGGCATTTTTATTGATTTACATATTTATCTATCTATTAATTTATTTATTAATTTACTCATTTATTATTCATCTATTTATCTATGTATTTATTTATATACATATTTGCTTATTCATTCATTTATTTAATTTACTTTATAGGTCATTTGTCTTTGAAAAAAATAATACGCGAAATTCTTCCGCCACAAGGCGCTCAATTGCGATGGAGGGCACCACCCAGATCCTAAGTGTTGGATGTGTCAGGATGAGTATGTAGCTGCAGACGCTGATATATAGTCGTTGAATTCGAGGTCAGCCCCGCGGCGTGTGAGGGGGGGAGGCAGCTGCGGATATGCGGGCTGGCAAAAGCAATGCACTACTACTATTACTACTACTTCGCACGCTTTCTTCCCTGAAATTTGGACCTTACTATATACATGAAGACATACTGACAGGTTGTGAGAGAGGTAGAGAGATGAAATTTGGACCTTACTATATACATGAAGACATACTGACAGGTTGTGAGAGAGGTAGAGAGAAAACACACAAGTAGAGCAAGAATTTATTCTTTGACTTATTTTGTACTGTGATGCCTCTTCAGAAAGAATGTTTACACTACAAAAAAAACTAGAATTAAATACAGGAAATGTGTGGGGAGTGAACTGGTACAAGGAAAAGTCAATTTGTTTGGGTTCAAGGAGGCTCGACATCTTGCTATAGTCAGCGCAACGAGAAGTGACCGCTAAGGCGGGGCTAGGAGATTTCCCGGTGTTGCCACATCTCCACAGATAACACGGCCCGCACGGCTCACATTGAATGCAGTGTGAGGGGGGCGGGGCCAGAGAATAGATGTAACGGCAACGTCGCTCTCCCTTGCTCATATGCCATGTCTGACTCGAGGAAACGAAACCTTTGTATAGAAAACATTGCTTTGATTTTTACCTCAGTGGTGGTGAGTGTGACAAAAAATTATAATATAATTATATGTGGCAACATTATGAAAATATTAAATAAAATTATAGAATAAAATAAAAATTATAAGATAATTATATGTGGCAACAGAGGGGTACTCCCAGTGCTCCGCCCTAACGGCCATTTCTCAATGCAACGAGTATAGCTGGTCAGACTGGCACACCGTGGGGTGCTTGTGGTGATCTGATGCCCCGTCTTCTTCCATTCTCTTGCTGCGTCTGGTGCTGTTGACTTTGATAGCTTAATGTCACCTATTCTATTAATTGTGCATTTGTTAGTGGCTATGTATAGAGGTCCTACATTTTTCCTTTGTTTTTTTACTGAGATTATTGCGTAGTATGATTGCTTATTCTCAATTGATCTCTCCTGATACCATTTCAGTCCCCCACACATTTACTGTATTTAATGATAGTTCTTTTCTGTAGTGTAAACATTCTTTCTGAAGAAGTACCACAGTGCAAAACTAGTCAAAGAATAAATTCTTGTTCTGTTTATGTTTTCCCTTTGCCTCTCTTACATATATATATATGTATATATATATATATATATATATATATATATATATATATATATATATATATACATATATATATATATATATATACACATACATATATGCTCATATGAAAATTGAAAATGTATATATAAAATATATATATATATACATACATATGAAATTTATTAGAAATGGAGAGAGCGAGTGGTTTGAGGTAAAAAGGGTCTGCGTCAGGGGTGTGTCATCTCGCCATGGCTGTTCAATGTGTACAGGGATGGGGTGGTGTGGGAGGTAAATGCAAGGGTAATGGGCAGGCGACTGAAATTTATTTTAAAAAAATTGAGAAAAGTGTTAGGTGACTGATTGCTGTCACTTCTGGTCTTGAGACTTGCTGACTAACTGACTGCTGGAGATGGTGCAACGTCCCTCCACCATTCTTCACCTCTGAAGTGGCGCCGTCACTCTACAAACCTATTTATCATTTACATGTTTATTCACTCATTTAGCTATCTATTTTCCTGTATACTTATTCGTTTACTATCTATCTATCTAGTAATCTGTTAGATGGTCTATTTTTTCATTCATGCTTTTACCTATTTAACTATTCATCAACCTCTTTCTTTACATAACCACATACATCTAATCTTAGTGTAGTTTTCCAAGTTCTAAATATTTCTGTTTCGGCTAGAAAGAGGACATGCTATAATATTAGCCAATATTTTTTCATTTCTATCAAGTTGCTTTCCTTTAACCAGTTTCTTCGTCCTTCAAACACGTCAGAGATAAGCCCCCCTCCCCGTTCCACCCCACAGTAACAACTTGCAACTCATCAAGGCCCACTGGTATTTTTGTTTTGGTCAGAACCGGAAGAAAATTGCCCTTGGCTGCCAATACCGTTGGTCGGTCACCGGAGCGTCAAGGACAGCCTCGACCGACTCTTGAAGGCCCATCGGAGGCCGCTGGGGTCCTGCTGCTACTGCCGGCTCCATGAACTGGGTTGGTTGGCCTCACGTCCTGGAAGGCCTAAGCTTGCTCCCCCTTCCCTTCCGGTGGCATGATGAAGTTTTCTAACCTTTTATACACACTTTGCCGCTAGTGTAGTAGCAATCGCCTTGAGGTCATGTCACCGCGGAATCACTTGACCTGCATTTAATGAAACTAATTGTGGGGTCTCGGCACCAGCACCATGAACTTAGCAGGTGCGCCCCCGCGCTAAACGGGGCGCTAAATGGGGACACACCTCGAGCTCCACTTTCTGAGACACAGCTGTCGCCATCGCAGCCGATGTCGGATGCGTCAGGAGATCGGGACCCAAACTAGCCTCCTTCTCCTCCTCTTCCTCCATCTCCTCCTCTTCCTTCTTCCTCCCGCCACCCTGCCTGCCTGCGTGCAAACACAGCTACAGTCAATCATCGATCAAGCACTGTAGTTACTCACGAGAGGTCGAGGTACCAAACGCCCGACACCACCAGAACCCAGACACAAGCCTGAAGACACCAGTCACGACACCAGCAAGTTGCGAGACACCAGACCCATCAACCGGAGAAGATACAATCACGCTGCTTTCCTTTCTTTTCCTTATCTCCCGATCGCAGAGTACAAAGCGATGATCTTTCTACTCCTTTTACTACTCTGGTACTGCCCTCAGATCCGTTTAGGTGCCTGAGTCTCCCCGCCTGTGACGAGGGAATGGATACAAGAAAAGAGTGAACTAGCTTCGCGTGAGCTTCAAATAAAACAAAAAAACACCCTACTGATGGTCGAACGAACACACGGCAGTTGTGCACTATACGTCTAATGTGCTGCTGCGCTTTGCTGTCACCGGATAGTTAGCCGCCGAAGTAAAGCGGAAGACTCCCCCCCCCCCCGGCGTGTTCCTTCTGGTTAACTCCAGACGATGACATTCATCCGAAGTTAATCTCTCCCTCCCCTTCGTCTCGCCAAGATGATAATGGTAATGATAAGGAGGAGAAGGAGGGTTGGAGTTTGTCTATCTGTCGCGATGATGAACCACTTCGCGAGCGTCATCGTTGTCCTTTTGCCCGAGTTCTCTTCTGGCCGGGGCGGGGGCCGCCCCTCATTCTCTCTCTCTCTCTCCTTTTGAGTACGTCACGCCATCTGGTTCTTCGGAAATATGGCTGTCTGCAGATGACAAACACACATACACAGTTACATACTTTTACGCGCATGCGGCTTGGTGGTGTGATGGTTAGCGTAGCGTACTATCACACCGCAAACTCGAGACCGAGCCCTTTTCAGGGCTTGAAAGCTTCAACAACACTGCGAACCTTTACCGTTCCACTTGACTAAAGAGTTGGCTGAGTGGCGGTGTGTGTAAGGTCTCAACATGATCCATAGATCGGCCACCTAGAGGGTACCAGATGTCGGTCACGAGTCCAGCACGTGGTATGTGACCAAGGTGGACCACACACGTGCAAACAAATGTGAACCAAATTCTTGTTCGCCATGTAGGCTCCGATGGGTTTTGTCGAAATGATCTCTTGCCATGGCTGAAAGAACCTGCAGTCTCATTCACGAGAGGCAATGTCATTCTTTTCTCCCATCGTCACAGATCCCATACGTCATTGCTTTCAAAAGTGCACTGTCTGTCTGTGTACTGTTGAAGAATTCCAGAAAGGCGGCGCGCGCGTTTTCTTGGCGTAACGGGCGACGTTCATCAGCAGCGCGGCGTGACGCAGCACAGCGCTAATAGTTACCTGACAATGCGGTTCACGTGGTACATAGCCTGGCGCCGAGTTATGGCAATCGAATTTTCGGTCTCGGCTGTAACCGTGGGATTTACAATCGCAAATGGATTTTTCGTGCCGTTGTCTTTCGGAGGAATAAATTCTCTTTATTTGAGCTGCCTCGGCTGTAGTTCCTCGACGCAGCTTCCCACAAGAAGCACCGGACAGTCAATAACAGATTCGACACTCTTCCCGCAAAACCTGGTGCAGTCGTAAACCAAAAAAAAAAAAAAAAAAGGAAATCGTATACACGTTTGTAATCTTTCGCGCGGTCAGTAGGTAGCTTGTCGCTATTTGTTGTTTTCTTTTTGTCTCTTCTTTGAAGTCCCCCACCCATTTCAGAGCAGGGTCCAAGTTCCCCTTACTATTTCATACAGGGAGGACATAACATCCATTCGCCCCCCCCCTTTTTTTCACATTGCAGAAGTCTTCTGTGACATTTCATGATTTTGTTGACAACACATAGTGCCCTCGTGCCTGTTTGGCCACGCAGGAAGTTTCATATCAGTGGAACCACGTGGTGCAAAACAGGTCGACAGACAAGTAGATTTTTGAACCACGAATAATCAAATGGTCCGTTTTTATTTTGTTCCTCTTGGACGTGATCCAGCCTCCTTCGCCCACCCCACCCCACCCGCCCTCGTCCCTCTCTCCAGCATTCCCAAACATCTTTTCTGGTAAATGAGGCCTCTTGACAATCTTTCACGTGTATCGCAGAGGCGGAGGCCATCATACGCGTTTCTTTTACTTCTCGCCGTTGTTTCAGTTAAGGCTCGAAAAAAAAAACGCGGGAAAAATCTCTAACGGTAGAAGTAGTGAAGGGAACCGATTGTAACATAAGATTAGCGGAAGACTGAGGAGAGGGAGGAGTGGGGCAGGAGGAGCAAGTATAGATCAGGAGGAATTATCAATTAGAAGAAAATATGAACACAAATATACAAGATACTATGGTAACAATTATAATTACAGCTATAGTGAACATAAAGTATGAAATTATACTGATAATAATAATAATAATAACAACAACAACAACAGTACACGCCCAAATAGATTAGTAACAGTAACAAGAATTTGCATACTCTCGAGTAGGATGTAGAGCGTATTACACGTAAGCTGCCTCGACGCACAAGAATCATTACAACACCCAGCCAGTCCCCTACCTCCACGACCCCTTCACAACTGAACGAAAACGCACAGTATAAATTCTCTAAATGAATTTACAGGGTTTAGGTAGGGGGAAGCCCTGTAGCGATCATGTGGCGTGGATAAAGTGGTCATTAGTGAGATTCTAACGCCAGGCTTTTCAAAGACTGCGGATGTGAGTAAATGATTTTGTACTGCCTATAGTGTGTTGTATACCAGTGTAACCTGTTTGAAATATTACTGTTATGTTTCATGCATGTATCTCCTTTATATAGGATGTTTTGTACCTTTAAGCGATGTCATTCGTATGGCAACATTGCTTAAGTCCATACTCTCTCACCTAACGGTTTAATTTCATCAGTAGCCAACTGGCTTGTATACAGTTGGAGATACCGTGACTATGTAATTACCCGTCTCGAGTGAATCCTCTTTTAAAGTGGTTTTTTCCCACTATCACAAGAACCTCTAGGTCTTCAGCCTCTTCAACTCTACGCTCTATGACCTTTTTAAATACTGCAGGAGTATAAAAAGGAATTTGGTGTCTTGGCGGTGATGGCGGGTTGCTATGGCATAGGAAAATAAAAGAGAAACAGGAGGAGGAGGAGGAGGAGGCGGGTGGTGATACAAAAGAAGTGCAACAGAAGTTGAAAGAAATTAACATTCCTTCAAGAGTAAATAAGTCTCCATGCTGAAAATAAATAGTTGATTAATTCTGAGCGGTAGTGGTGTTGCCAATGCAACTGTACTGATTCACATGGAGGCACACGTACTCCTATAGACATTCGACAACATACACACATACGTACGCACGCATGCACTCACACACATACATAAACACGTACGTACAGACATGCGTGTGCTCGCTCCCACAATCGTCCTTCACCCATACAGAACACATAATTAGGGACGCGCTACTTATCCAGTAACTAGAAAGTCTTGCTTCTGTGATTTCTTACTGTCTACATACATACACACTCGATGTGACATGATTTTTGTCTTGTTTTCATAGTACCACATATACACTCGATGTGCAAAAGACTTTTGTGACGTCTCATGATTTTGTTGACATCAGATAGTCCTCGTACCTGTTTGGCCACGCATACTCTCTTACAGACATTAGACACACGTACACATATATATATTTTTAAAATAATGTGACCACCTATAGGTTATCTTTATCTGTCTTTTGCCAGAATGAGTGATTTGGTGACGGCGGTGTGTCTGCCCACCACACTGGTGCTGTACCTTCACCTCCTCGTCATCTCGCCCGGAGAACCTCCTTCTTCAGCAGGTAAGTCCGCCTTCGCCGTCGTCGGTGTTTGTGCCAGGGAGGAACGGTGGTTCTTGCGAACTCGCTCACCACAAACAAAACCAACCCGTCGCCGACAACCGCGAAGAAAATAAAAACGCCACAGAAATGGGAATCGCGATTTCCGTTTCCCCCGAAGCGCGCACACACACACACAAAATAAATCCTACGGATAGGTATCACAAGGGAGAACTGTCTGTGGTGATACAGAGCATTTGTTTGGTCTTGTTTTCATAGTACCACTCCAGAGCGTCGTACCAGCCCCCCCCCCAACACACACACACACCGCACCTCCCAGACCTCCAGTCATCATTTAACGAACCTTGGAGCCGGGGGTCTGGTGCGCTAGTTGGCTTCTGCTGTTGTAGCGAAGGTGAATGATGGCCAATTGCCATTCGGTCAGGCATTGATCCTTTGGTCGCGATTAAAGTCGAAGTCTCGCCTGAAGAAGAAGAAGGCAAAGCCGATGCACCTGGAAGTGCAACTGAATGTATGCCGAACTTCGTTCCCTCAGAGTTCAGAGGTTCTTCTGAGTTGAAAATAAATGTATAAATAGAGCGAATGTCGGTTCGTGTATGGGCTTGAGTCCGTTACTTCTCTTCTGTGCACATTTTTTTTTATTAATTTATTTATTTATCTATTTTTGTTATATGGTTGGGTTACCGGCCAGTATCCATAGAAGATAAACTTGGTTTCTTATATATATTCACACTTCTCGACGGTGCAGTGGTACTGTTCTTGTCCATTAATCCAGTGATCCGAGTTTAAGTCCCGACCAACTCTAGAAAGCAAGAAGTTTTGTATGTGTAAGGCCACAGCAATACCCATGCATGAGCTCTGAGCTCTCATCTGAGGGGAAAATAGCTGTCGATCACTAGTCCAGCATGTGACCCAAGACCGTTGTACTGAATCACACCTCGGGAGGGTCAGGCTTATTCGAATTTGGTCGAGTCTGCATCTGCACGACGTCAAAGGAGCTCTCTCTCTCTCTCTTTCGGGGTCACCCACTGTCGAATCTGTGCGAGTCATGTCAGAACTCTGGATGAGAAAAGTAATTTTTAACGTTTCCAGTGAGATCCGGGAGGTTTGTACCTCTTTCACACTCTGCCTGTGGGAAACCAGCAGCAGCAGCAGCAAGCCACTCCCCCCACACTTTCCCTGAATAATGTTTTTGATAAGCTTCACTCTTGAAGACGTCAGGTGCTACGGAGAATATATATATATATATATATATATATATATATATATATATATATATATATATATATATATATATATATATATCACGTGAAAACCACAGTTGGAGCAAAAAGACTGGAGACAGGGAATTTATATATTCCGATTGCAAACTGCAATCTTCAGTATCTACTGGAGAGGATTTCAGTTTGCAATCGAAATGTATAGATTCCCTGTCTCCAGTCTTTTTTGCTCCAACTGTGTTTTTCACGTGATCGACAAATGTGATATTACATTTTTCATCAGTATAACATATATATATATATATATATATATATATGTGTGTGTGTGTGTGTGTGTGTGTGTGTGTGTGTGTGTGTGTGTGTGTGTGTAGACATGAGCTCCGAGGCGCTCTTGAGGAATATAACTTGTGTGATTTCTTTTAGTTCTTTCCACCATCAATATCAATCTGACGCGATTGATACGAGCGTCTTAGCGGTACTTGATCATGTGAAGGCGTCATCAGGTGTGTCAGCGTCGAACACAGTGGTGACAGCCAAGTGCCTTCGTTCGTGGTGGTGAGGCTTCTTCAACATCACATCACATCACTTGTAGGGAGGTTATGTTCAGGCTCCAGCCCGTTAGTAACTCTCCTTTCCACACCTAATTTCTGAGGACATGTGATGTGGTTGAACGTCACAAACTCCCCCCTAACGGGAGGCTAGGACGGTGCCCCTTACAATAGGACTCTGTAGCGTGGAATTTAATGAACCATGCCCTTGGTTCAACTTCGCCGGTGGCAGGATTCGAACCGCCTTCCCCTCGCCACAAGTAACGACGCCCTTGCCCGCTTGGCCAGCGAGCTTCCAAGGAGAAGTATTGTACCTCAAGGAAATAATGATGTAATTAAGGGAAGATACAGTTTGTGTACCTAAGCCCATAAGGAAGAATCGTCTGTCTCTGATTTGCGCAAATCTCTCAAAAGTATCACTGAAATATGAGATCTGTTTCAGGTGCACTGTTGCTAGGTTGCTCATTCGTTGTTTGATCATTGCAGACCTCTGTTACCTTTTCATTATGTTCTGAAATCCACATTAGTTTAATTTCTTATGAAAATCTGAACACCTTCCTAAAAATTTGCCCCATAAAACGCTTCGTGACATTATTCCAAATTGTCTTGAGTTTAGAAAAATAAAAAATATATAAATTTGGCCAATAAAACGCTTCGTGATACTATTCTAAATTGTCTTGAGTTTAGAAAAAAAAAAATATAATATATATATATATATATATATATATATATATATATATATATATATATATATATAGATAAGTAGACAAAAAATAATGTAAGTTATACAGATTATTTAATAATTCATTCCCTCGCTCCCTCCCTAAATAAAATCGTCTGGGAATCATCACTGCAGCGGCTGCGAAGAGGACTGCTGTGCCTCGACGACGCGACGCCAGAAGCCGTGGACCGGACTTGGCAATTCGTGATCGGAAAATCAGGTGATTAAACGGGAGCAGCGTGGTTAGCCAATAAATCGAGATCGGTAGTTAATATCGGCACTTCCTTCTTCCCATCGGTTACACAGATACGAAGCTACAACACTTCAATGACCAAAGCAACGGTGATCACGGCGTTCTGACTACTGTGGGGACATCGGTCGGGTCGTACAGCAACGCTTTCGTGAGATTTTCAAACTGTTTTTTTTTTTTAATGTCAAAATAATCAGTCAGGGTTTAGTTGAGTTTACACTTGCTTTATTGTCTCTGTGTTTTATTTACGCATTCGCCGATTTTCCGGACGACTTGTGCAAGAGGAAAAGATCTGGTCTTTCTATTTTATTTAATTAAATATTGGAGATCGGAAAAATCGGGAAAGTGCTGAATAATCGAAAGTATCGGACGTATCGCTTTTCCAACACCGCAGCGCTACCGGCGGCGGTGAAAACGGCTCCTGTTTCCACTTGGACTAGATCGGCCTGCGTGCGTGCGTGCGTGTGGGCAAAAACGTTCAGCGGCCATAAACGTTTACCTCACGGTCCGCAATATCCGCAAAAAAACGCCCACTGCAGACGTGACGTGGCTTTAGATCCACGGAATACCATTATCCTTCCCGGTTCGACACAGAATCACCCCAAATGAGAGTTAGTTTTCCCCGGTGAATGAACGCCTTCATTACCATTTGGCGCCGCGCTGCAAATCCCTACGATTAGGCGGCGGTGAGCGACACGCCAGAAATAGTTCTCGAAATTTCGTTTAAGGTATAATAGCCAAATTGGTGGTGTGTGTGTGCTCGAGCGCATCTTGGAATTGGAAGACGTCTTTCCTCCAGTGGTAGCTCGATGTGCTCAGCGGGTGGAGGAGGACGCTAACCACGGGAATCGATGATGACGGAAACAAGAATCCCTTCCCGTGACGGCACATTTTTTTTTATCTCTTTATTCGAGCTGTCGCCGGACTCTTTGTTTCCGTGCCACATGGCCTCTCTCTCTCTCTCTCTCTCTCTCACTTTTGACAGCCACTAAGCTATGTAATCCTTCTCCGCGACGTTCCTCCTCGACCTAAGCACTGAACGTGAACGCCGAAGTGCCACAGTAACATTTCCGCTCCCCAAGAAATCTCAAGAACAACCGTCTGGAAGCCACCACAAAACTACTTACCCCTGGAGGTAGGGATGACGTGCCACTGTTCAGACTGCGCCACAGGCTAATGTCGAACCATTTTACCCAGACGACGGGATTTCGTGAGGAGGTGAAGAGGTGAGGGTTATCCTGGTCCAGGCTTACCCCTTTCCCCATGGTGAAGTAATTTCAGGATTGTTCCTGTTCTGGCTGACGGTGGGCGATGTACAGTACCTCATTATGGCGTTCAGTGTTATGTCACCCACGCGGTTAGACCTGACGCGCCAGCCACACACACCTGCCTTTGATAGTGCAACCTTGCTTGACCTGAGCTAACCTAATCCAGTGCAGTTATATAATTAAGCACCACGGGTGACAGCCCACGCTGTACAAAATATATATATATCGGCTCCTGGCCGCATGTAAAATCAATTCAATTATACCTTGATGATAAAGGAGACGAACTCACCAAACCTCTTTCTCTTCTCATAGTAGCATCGTCACTACAGGGGCGAGTGCAAGTCATCGCAGCGAAGTATGTGTGTGTGTGTGTGTGTGTATTTACCTAGTTGTGTGTGCGTGTGTGTGTGTATGGTGTTTAAGGGAACAGCTTTCCCGGGCGTTGGGTGAGTGGGTCAGTGTGAAAGTTAGGGATAGCGGGGCCCGATTGGACCAATGATAGCGGAGTTTCTACTCTACAAAAGTTCGAAATTGATGTCTTCTTTTCGCAAGTTCACTGACAAATCCATCAGTGTATAAGGCCAACAGTATAATTATTTTCTTGCCAGTTTAAACCAAATCAATTACAATGTTCTCTGTTCAAGGTCTAGGATAAAATACTTCTGTGTGGGGTCCAATTTGGTCAAGTCTGTCAAATAGACTTAAAACCGACCCTCAGAGCAAGGGAAATTTGCGTGCAGGATCGAGCCTGAGCCTCCTCAGGCAGACCATGTCTTGGGTCGATGGACGCGACGCTGGCCAAAACCAACCTGACGGAGGCCAAGATGGGAAGCCCTCCCTCTCTCCGTGCCGCCGGGTGGTCTTCTAGGGGTTGCCAGGTACTTGCAGGACGATATTCTTCATTTTGGGAAGGAGCTCTTTTGTCAAGAGATCGAGTGCTGCAGACACTCACGCACGCAAGCACGCAGGGCTCCAAGTCCGAAGACGAAGTCCTACTAACATCAGGTCGTCATTGTTTTCCTTTGGTCTCATTCGGTATTTGAAGGGTCCCCGTTTTCTTTTTTTCTTTTCATTCCTTGTGTAACGTGTGGTACCGCCATCGATACACTCAAGTGCGTGGTTGTGACCTCACTTTTGTTGTGGGGGATAAGTATGATGACCATTTCGATGACTTAACTAAACTCGTTCCTCTTTTTATTTCCAGGTCCTCCCTCCGTCTCCGCTCCTCTCTCCTTGCCCTCCTCCCCCGGTCTCTCCCCCGTACCCTCCTCCTCGGGGCACAACGTGAGGCAGCCTCCCTCTTCCGCCTCTCCGTCTCCTCAAGGCCCACCCCTCCGCAATTACGTGCCTCTCCCTGCCTCCTCCTCGTACTCGCCCACGACTTCGGTGCGAGTGCCTCCCCCGCTCAACATCTCCGGATCCGGACACCAGGACCTCGTGCTGGTTACGACCCTCCTGCGCTGCGGGACGACCACCCTGTCCAGCCTGCTCCGGGCCCTTCGCAAGACCAACAACTTCACCCTTGTGGCGGACCCGCCTCGGAAAGCAGAGCTCGTTCACATCCCCAGCATGAAGGTCCAGGTACTGTTCGTCGTTGGCATTTACCTTTTGGTGTTAGCGGGACATGGGCATCGGGTGAGAATGGGTCGTGGTTGGGCGAGTTTTTGGGATTCGTCAATGCCACAGCCGCCGTCTCGTACCTTCCGAGTCCCGGGTTCTATCCCAACGGCTGCTACTGACGATGACGGTCACTTACCTTTACTATCCGGGCGAGTAAGGCAAAGGTGGTGACTTCAGACGCAGCAAAGCGTTCCCTGGCGTAGACTCCTCATGTTCTTTCTCCATTAGCACGTGCACGTGCGCGCGCGCGTGTGTGTGTATGTGCGTGTGAGGAAAAAAAGAGAAATAAAGAGAGAGATAGTGGGGGGGGGAGGGGGGATAAAGGAAGTGCGTAGTCGAGGTGCCCTTTTCCTCATTACCTTCATTCACAGTCGTTAATAAAAGTTTATGGGGGCTAAAAAAAATTTTTGGGGGGGGTTAGCTGGGGGGGGAGGGCTACGTACGTCCCAGTTCTATTCAATCTACACCTAGGCCTTAGTAGACCACGACTGTGTTTATAGCCACCGTGTGCTCTGGCTATAAACCCGTTAGCACAAACGAACAAGTAACTTGCCATCCAGAGAGGAAGGTTGTGGATCCAAAGACGGCGAGAGGAGAGTCCTGGCCACAAACATTTATGAGTGAATGTACCGACTGTACTTTTCGTTCTTAGATCCCCCTAGACGACGATAATTCACACCTCCATTTACTCTTCTTCTTTCAGAAAATGATCGCCGAACGTGTCTTTGACCTTAAAGAACCCTCCGCCGTTATGCAGACCTTCTCTTTCATCAACTACACACGGTGAGTGGGTGGGCATGGACACCTCTTTGTAGGTGAAGAACCTTCATGAACGAGTGGACCCCCCTTTGGGTGGCGGAGTACCCTTAGGTATTGCTTGGGTCGCCCCTGTGAGTGAGTGGGACACCTGGATAGGTGAGGAACTATCCCTAGGGGCAAATAGAATGTCCCTGTCCGGGTTTAGTGCCATCATAGGGAGAGGGGGAGGGACGTTTCAGCGGGTGGGCGGGTCGAGGCAGCCCTTCAGGTGGCTTGGGGAGGGAGATTTTGTGGATGGTTGAGTAGGATGGCAGTCCACCTTGGATCACAACAATTTCCCGTCAGATTTTGTCACTTAAAAGAAAACTGACAAATCCTCCAATCACCTGGTTTATACTCAGTGAATCTCGAGGCACCTGTTATTATTACTATTGCCACATTGACCATATCCACATTAATGATAAATGCCATTTTTTTTTTTACAAACCACTAACACAAAACTATGGTCGAAAGTATTAACAATACTTAGATATTGAAAGTAAATACCACTTAAGTGTAGGTTACTTCAACCCCATCTGTACTAGAGTGATTGAATAGCTTACAGTATACTAGGAAGCATCTAACTGATGCCATGGTACTTTTTGCCCGATGTGATTAGACAGCTAGGATCAATAGTACTCACCAACAGCAGTGTGAGATCAAACTTAGACACATATAACTTAAACATGAGTGGAGGACTCCACCCACCATGACAACACAGAAGAAATATACATTTTACTTTATCTAACTCCAAATAGTTTTATTCAAATGAGTGGTAGTTCTTCTAAAGCCAAAGGATTAAATATATTTGATACTAAACCTTGAGATGTTTCTGACCTATAACCAACTACCTTCTCTATTTCCTCTACCAGATTGGGCTATGCTCCGACACCCCTACAGGTGAGCTTGATCAGAGATCCTGTGGAGAGAGCCATATCTTGGTTCTACCACTACCGTGCACCCTTTAGCCTCGTTGAGCGACACAACAGGTTTCCGGAGACCAAGTTACCCACAAGGGCCTATCTGAAGAAGGTGGGTGGAGGCTGACTTTTAGCAAACATTAGTGGATCAATGCAATTCCTGATAACATGAAGAATGTCACTATAGAATTCATTGAGATTTTTCTTGCATTTCTTTACAATTTTAGATTCAATTTTTATTCTTTTTTCTTGTCTTTTCAAGAGAATGTTACTCAGTGGTTGCAAATCTTTCCCATCAGGACTTGGAGTCATGTCTGAGGGATCGTAACGATGCAGAGTGTCGCTATGTGCCTGGACGACAGACTCTGGGACACACTATTGAGTTCTTCTGTGGACACACCTCAGACTGCACGTGAGTGTTCTTCTTCTTCACATATCTTCCTCTCTCTCTCTCCAAAGAAACGAGTCCTTATTTTGTAGAAGTTCTGCGAGAGGTGCGGGGGGAGGGGGAGTTGTCCTTATTGTTTACTACAGATGCCAACTATACCAATCACACTTGCTGTGACTTACGGGCATTGAATAGTAGAAGGAAACTCTAATCACAATCTATAAACATTTCTTGAGCACCATACTGAGATGGTGAACTTGTGTAGAAAATATATAATAATGACAATAAGGAATAAATAAATAAATAGATAAAAAATAGATAAAGGTTGGGGGATAGATTTGTGGAAGCTGACAAAGTGAATAGTGTCTGCTCTTGATCCAGAGACCAGGTACTCCCCTAAGGGCTGCACCTCCTTGTGGAAGTGGGGTAAATGCATCTGGGTGGTGTCAACGTTGCAGTTGGGGGTGCCTTTTTCCATCCATTTCCAGATGTCAGAGCAGCCTCTTGTAGGCATGAAATGACAGCTCCCTACTTTACCTTAATTTAACTTGAAGCGCTTCTGCCTCAAGAGGGTGTTGCTCCCCCGATGGAACTTGAGGCAAGGCCACGGCATAGCCACCACCTTTCAGTTTGTTGTTTGTAGTCCAGCTAGTCAGTAATGGAGTTGGAATTTGCTACTGTAAACAAGTAATATAGAAATGGTCCCAGATTAAAAGAACAAGGACAGCATTCCAACATTTCTTCCTAGAGAGGTCTATGGTAGAGCCTGAGGACTGTTGCCAGCCACAGTGGGGTTCCATGTTTCCAGTTAGTGAGATCTGAGGCAACATTATTATCATTATTGTATACAACTCATCCACCATCATTATCATATAAGTATATATCTCAAACAAACATCTCAATTCTTACAAAAGTCTCTCACTTTCCACTTTACTCTTCAGACAAATTATTTCTGATATAATAACAAGACCTTTATATAATAATGTTTCTCTCCTTCACAGCACCTTTGGCGATGAGGAGGCCCTCCGGAAGGCCAAAGCGACAGTTGAGAGTTCCTTTGCTGTAGTGGGAGTGCTTGAAGACATGAACAAAACACTGGCAGTACTTGAACACTACGTCCCCAGATTCTTCAGTGGAGCAACCAAAGCCTATTATGGTATGTAAGCAACATACATATACCAATGGCATTTTCCCCCTTACAAGGGAGGTAACCAAAGTCAAAGGCATAAATCCAATCCCACCCATTTTATTCCCACATACTCCACTCCCATTCACCACCCGTCCCTTCCTTTTTTCTTGGCTCTTACTGGATGACAGGGTCATCCCTTCATCTCGGCCACTGCCCTGGGACAGAAGCAAAGTAGCAAGACACAGCAACATAATCATATGAAATTATCCCAATATGGGGTAATGACTGAATATGTTTTATTTAGTCAATATTTTAGAGACTTTAGTGATATCCATATCATCTCCTTGAGCACCAGAGTTATGCAGCATTCTTTGATGACTGGAGAATATCCACTCAAAAAATAAAAGAAGGCTGATAGCTTCTGACTTGCTATCTCTCCCTTCTGCTGCCCTCCTAATATCTATCGTCTACCAATCCTGACTCCAACTTTTTTATATGGTATTATTCCCAAGGATAGAATTGCTAGATTTTGCCAATGAAATACACATGTAATGGTATGTTGTAAGCTTACTACTGTGCTGGTGTTGCAATTGGAAGTGTGCTGATCTTGCATACACCTTATCTCAGTCTCCAATAACAAAAGTTTAAATTAATTTACATTATTTGTCTAGACTGTTTCTTCTAATTCATTTCACAAAGTCATTGCCATTGTTGGCTCTCCTTATGTGGAAAAAATGGAGGAAGGAAGATCCAAGTTGATAAATATCTTGGGCTCAGTCTGTCAACCAAGTACCAACCCATCAGCAGGCACGGATCCAGGAATGTTATTTGGGGCAGGCCCGAACCGATAAGCGATAACCGATACTTGAAACACGCCGATATTTTAACCCCAAGAATAATGCTGTTGGCTTAGAGATTGGTCCAGAAACCTAAGTCTGTTTTGCTCGTAATTGTATGTAAAACCATATATAATTCACAAAAATAATTCAATCATAAATTCGCACTAAAAAGTGTTTATCCAAGGAGAATCAAACTCGAGATGAGTGTACCATACTCGAGGCATTGGGGGGGGGCCTGGGCCCCCCTCTTGTATCTGCGCCTGCCCATCAGGTTAACTTCCAGAGGTACAGGTGTTGATGTGATCTGATAATGAGTGGTGGGGAAAAGATTTTCTCTGATGTCTGTCTTTCAAAACCACCATAAGCAAGTATCCATCATTTGTCCACATGTTCAGTTCATCTACTGTACAAATACCATATTAGTAATTTTCTTTTTACTTTCTTCCCTGACAGACAGGATCCATGGCAACCAGCTACTGACAAACCAGAATTTTTACAAACCACGGGTAGAAACTCATGCTAGGGAATTCCTTAGACGCAACTTCAGTGTGGAATTAGAATTCTACAATTTCTGTAGACAGCGCCTTGATCAGCAATACAGGGCTCTTCAGCTAGACATTAGTACTTAGATCCTGTGAACTTTAAGCAGTGGACCTAAACAAACCACTCATGCACAATCCACAATCTTGCAGGCAGGGTTGTCTTGATAGCTTGTAACAAGCTGTTTTCAGATTCAAAATATTGTTTATTCAATCTTTATGCCAAATGTACCCCAATTTTAAATGCACCTGTATTTATTCACATGATATATTTAAGATTCCTAAGAACCATCCAAAACCAGCTCTCCACAAGTCTCTTCCTCAACTTAAGATCAATGTTCAATCAATCAATTTGTAGCTTTGCATCTTTCTTGCAGAAAACCTATGATAAAAAAAAACAGCTACAACCACCAGATTAGCCCATAGGTCACTTAAGCAACTTTGTAGTTTTATCTGAGTATAGAGCAGTACAAGATATGTTAGGTGTCTTCTGTGTGGTGACTGTATCTGGGATATATGGTGTCTTTCCTGATCATTTTTGTTGGTTTTGTTTTAATGCTGGGTGATAACCAAAGCATAGGCAGGCTAGTTTCATTCTTTTATGCTTTGGGAGTGTTTTCTTTTTTGAGTTTATATCAGAGGTTACCTAATTATCAATTTGTTGATTTTGTGCATAATATTTGTCTTGTGATATGTTTTGTAAGGTGTTGTGGGGTGCAAGAGTGAAGTTATGGAAGATGTGTTTGTTGCAGGTGTTGGCTTTTTATTACATCCTGAGGGTTGTGTGATTTGATGCCATAGGATGAAGGGAAGATCCTTTGAAATTGATGTCTGCATTATGTTAGTGTGGGACCATTTCTATGTCACCAACTGAAGGTAGTATGAGGGGAGGTATTGCCTGTTGTCAGTTCTCCTGGTGTTTGAAGAAGGAAATACAGTTAAAGTTGATAAAGAGACACCTAGGATCTGATTTGAAAGCTAATTGTCAGCTCCTCAGGGCTGTGACAGCAAATGGAAGTTGAGAAGCTGACTGGGTATGGATGAGGGAGGCAGGGAGATGACTTTCTCTGATGTCCCTCTCACAGGACACCTTTTGCAGGCACCTGTTTTTTTTTTTCTAAAAGGTGATAAACAAGAAAATAGAAAATAAGTTAAATATCTGCACTACATAAAATTTCTATCAAGAAAGAAGTACATTCTACTATCACCTATTTTTATTTTCAGGGAGTAGATTTGTTCCTGGATAATAATAATAATGATAATAATGAAAAAAAGACACCTAGGGGATGACAACATGCAACTACCACACCATAGTTACTTTCATTTGTTTCCTAAATAGTATTTAATTTCTGGCATTGCCAATTTGTTAGATGTTACCACACTCTGCAAGTCCATATAAAACTCAACTATTTGATAGCATACTATTTATTACTTTGTATAATTTATAATAATAGCTGCATCATAACATTTATGGAGAACTAGTGTTGACACAATCCATAAATGTGCATTTGTATACACGAGGTCAGTCTCGCCATTTTTTTCTATTTTCATGCAGTAAATACAATTTTCATTTTAGACAGGACAGCAATAGTATATGTCATGTCTAAACATATGGAACTAAATGTTGGTATTTTCTTTACCCTCAAGAACTGGACACAGTCCCATGCTCAGGTTGTAACCTGAGAATGGTAATCTATAATGAGTAAAAGAATGAAGATTGAGTATATGTGTGTCACTATATAGGGACCAATGATGGGTACCTGTTCAATATGATGGTCCTGCAAGATGCAAAGCTTCCCATTTTCAAAACCCATCAATTTCCTCATTTCCATCAGTAGGTGCAACCCCAGGGAGCTGACACTTGGTCTCTGGACCGGGCCCAAGATATCGCTATCAACTATTTCTTACACTTTTTCGCACATAGCTGACAGGTGGCAACTGTTCCCCTCTTCCCACCACTTACAGCTGATGACAGTGCAAGTCTCACATCACTACAACACAAGGGCCATTGCCAGCCACTGTAGGGCTGCAGGTTTTCCACTTAGTGAAATTCAAGGCAATAATTATCATTACTACAAATACATTAGTCAGAACATACTTCTGGAGATTCGGAATAATCAATTGGTCCCTAAATTGCTGTCTCAAGTGTTTATAACCAGAAATAGATGATGGTTCAATGGCAACCAGAAGTGGTTTTCTGGTCCTTCCACAGATCTTTCCAAAAAAGAAGCATTGGACTGCTGTCAGCATTAGGCATTAGCTAATTGTCTGCTTCCTTCATGTGAATAAGTGTCTATAAAATAGTGAATATTATGTTTTGCTGCACTGCCTTTGACCTGAGCAGTGTGGTAGGGGACAGCCATGAGGTGCCAAGATAGAAGAGACAATGAATGTATTTCGGATGGGTGAAGGATAGGTGTATGTTTTGTAATTGCTGCCCCCTTATATAGGATAAAAGGCCCCTTGGTATGTATGTATATATATACATATATACTGTACAATCTTTGAGTGGAATAGTTTTTTTGTTTTTTGTTTTTTTAATTCTAAGTGATAAAAAGTATACAATAATCATAGAAATTTATGATGATAAATGATGTTGTATGAAAGTGCTCAGTGAATGCTACTGTTATCATGAATCATGAAATGAGTGGTGAAACCCGCACAAACAAAAATCCTCCCCACAGAGCACTCAATTCCACTTCTCCATCTCATCGTATCCCACAAGCACTAACAGTTGAATGCAACACAGGTATACACCCTACAAGGGGTGGTAAAGTCAAAACATACATCTTAGCTCTTCATGGATGATCATCCTTGTCCCTTATTACACTGTCTGAGTCAACAGTATTGCAGGCTGGTTTTTCCTAAGCCACTTTATTACATGGCAACCTCCTCCTTCCTCATCTAATTAAGAAATGTAAAGAGTGGACACAAGACATCCCTTTAAGCCATATCATTTCCTCATCCTTTTACAATCATTCACACCTATATCTTGTCCTCTCCCCTCCTTGCTCAACAGACATTCCTCTTGCACCTCTTCACCTCAACCATCTAACTTGTGGTTTCTCTCTCTCAAGTTCCCTCTATCCACTCTCTTTACTAGTCTTTTCTTCACTCGTTCTTTTCATACATCTAAACCATCCCCACAGCCTCCGATAAACTTTTATTTGTTAGCTCTCTTTTTACACGTTCTCTGCCTCATTTAAAAAGTTTGACAAAAGTATTAAGAGAGGGAGACTTTTTTTTTCAAATTAGCAGGTAGAAATTAAAGTCAAAATTTTAAGCTAGAAGATTGAACAGTGAAGTGATAAAGAAACTATTTTGTATTACAAAAATTTCTTTAATACTGAACAAATAATTTTCAACTATTTTTGATCCTTGTAACTGAAAAATATTTACATTACACACACTGTGAGTACTGCTACCAAAAACATAATAATTATATTAATAAATTGAAAAATAAACAAATCGAGATTCCACTTTTGGCAACACAAAAGTGCAACTTGTAATCATGGTCATGACAGCTTCTAAACTATAATAAATAGCTTAAGATTTTCCTTTACACAAAACCAAAAGGAACTATAAGGCATACAAAAATAGCAGTAATCCTCACACAAGTAATAACAGATGCGAGAAAAAAAAAAAAAAAAGGCTAGACCAGTCTTGTAGTATAACAGAGGCATATGTACTGATGTCAATGATATCAAATAAAAATGACAAATGTATACACTGAAAAAATCTACCATGTATGAGTATTAGTAGCTAATTTTTCATAGAGGTCCAAGTTAGAAAATAAAAAATAAAGAAAAAAATCATGAGACTGCATAAAATAGTTATTTAATTTGTCTACACAACCAGAGAAAAATTAACTTAATGATAAGTATGTAGGAATGAAAACTGACAATAAAAGACCATAAAAGGAATTAGTCTTTGTTACAAAGAACGGTGATGTGTCTTCAATGCCCTTATACTGTTATAATTTTGGCAAACATTTCCACTCCCATGGCTGTACAATTGACAGGTTTTAATTCTCAAAATATCAATGAATTATACTTCATAATTATGGGCACGTACATCTCCATGGTCTAAGAGGAACATTTATTCCATAAAATATTCTTCAAGTTAAACTGAACAGACTAGAGACTATGTTCAAAATAAATAAAGAGTATAAATTCTTAAGTAGTGGTCTGTAAGAAATATTCATATCCAAATTTACAACTGCCATGGAGATACACAAATCCTTACCAAATATGGCATAAGACAAAATCTAAGACGGAAAACACGTCAGACACATAAGTTGTATTAGTCACTAATTACATAATTGTAAACAGGATATTTATCAAACTAATCTAAACCCTCTCACTAGTGGTCACTAAAACTATCTTAAATTGTGGTGTACAACTTGAATTTCTATTTCTAACAAAAGTTACATTGAAAACCATTGGTCAACTTGCAGTATGCAAGTTGTGCAAAATGCAAATCTTTACCATTGGATGATGTACACGTGGAACAGCGATCCAATCACTATACACTGGGATCAACAATGGGTACCTGCCAGTGGTGCCTAGGATAAAGAGAGATGATAAACTCCCTGACACCCATCTTCAAAGCCCATTAATACTTTCACTTTCATCTCCAGATGCATGGTACTTGGTCTACTCAGTCTCTGGCATGAGCCCAGCATTGTTTTCTATCAATTGCAACTACTTTCCCCACACGTTTTCATGTCAAGAGAGCTGACAACTGGAAACTACTCCCCTCTTCTTTCTCCTGCTAACTGGTGACAAAGACCTGCCTCAAAGCACTGGTTATGATGGTGGGATGAGGGCCATGAGCATATATTCCAAGTCTTGAAATGGGTTATTAGGTCCTCCTTGCAGTATCTTTACAATAAGTTTTGTAGTGTGGACCATAGGGAATCACTGCTGCAGGCAGTGGAGTGTAAGCATCAAAAAGGATCAATACTGCATCCTCAGCTGCCCTGCTGGCCCATTTGTTACCAGGTATGCCCACATGAGATGGCACTTGGCAAATGGATATGTACAGATTTGAGGCAGAGGAAATTTAGATGAACCACAAATCAATATGGAGTGAGAATGAAGAGTGGAAAGAGCTTCTTGGGTGTTGTGTGAATGAGACGAGATGTAAGGTGAAGCAGGGGGCCATTGGGAATAAGGCATAAGGTGGCAAGAATAGCAGCTTAGTGATAGAAATTGAAGTGAAGGGTGGGAGGGATGAACAGTCGCTGTGTTTATGAGATATACTGCTGCATAATCTACTTTGCCAACAGAATGAGAGCCTTTTCTGTAAAGGCCTACACACAGGAAACTAATCCCTCTTTAACTACTATATTTCAACTTGTCCTTTGCTTTGTAATGTGTGATAATACATGCACTCTTCCAATCCACTGGGACATTTCCTTTCTGGCACACACTGAGCAATTTAGCTAACCATTTCATCATTTGTCTGACATTCCACGAGACATTATCTGATTCAGGTGCCTTTCAAACTTTAATTTCTTTCACTTCTATTTGTAACTATTCTTTTGTTGTAGTTTTATCATTCATCTATTACCTCTTACTGCTGCTACAAAGCCTCTGTCCTCCTGTACATTTAGCAGCTCCCAGCAATACTTCACCCAACTCCCACTCGTAGCCTTCTCTCACATTAACAACCATGCATCTGCTCTCTTTACCCTGTTCTCTATCTTTCCCTTCTTATAAAGAGAGTGGCCTAGCCAAGGTACACACCCACCCTTCACCCGTCCCACACCCATTTGGTGTCCCTTTTCTTTTAGTGCCTTGTGGATGAAAGGTCATCCTTGCAGCCCACCCACCACCCTGCTCAGAAGCAATGCAGCAAGACACAGCATTTCCACAGCAAGGCTTGACTGACAGGTAAATACATTATATATTCATATATAGTGAAGGACCTCTGGTGGGACCACATGAATGTAATAGATTTCCTCCACTGCTCCTGTACTGCAACAGTAATGCTATGGCCAGATCACCAATAACTTCCTAAGATAAGTTATGTACAAAAAATCAATCACAACCACATACAAGATGCCATACAGTACTGGTGTGTTAACCACCTGCAGTACAACGCCATTTGCAACATCTTAGGTTAGAATCCACTAGTGTTGACCTCAAAGATCGCCTGGAACCATATTTACAAACACTGTCTAGGACCATTCGGTAATGGCAACATTACCTGGGGGCAACATATCATCATCTATGTTATACTTTGAATTGTATCAGTAAGCTTTAAGTTGTACATACATATACCAAAAGGCCCTTTTCTTCTTATAGGGGAAGTGGCCAGCCACTGCATGCACACACTCTTCGCCCATTCCACACCCACTGGGATAGGTGAAGGGTGGGTGCTTAGTGGTAGTCATTCTATTATAAATCATTGTCAAATCCATGGATAGGCAAGAAATGTCCAGAAAAACCTTTTATCTACTGAAACATGTCATGAAAAACATAAAGATGGTGAAGAACTTATGTCAGTGTCACAAGTAACAGTCACTGCTGGGAACTGAAGAGAAGTGCGAGATTCAAACCCACAACTAAGTGAATGCGAGACTAACGTGCTACCAATTACACCACCAGCGCATGAAGATGACTACTCAAACGAGTGAGTGACATGGATGGACTCTGCCCATGTCCTGTAACCAACTGGACCTTAAACCCTTAGCATATGATGATGCCGACATCAGTGTCATGAGGCACGAGTGGGTAAATGAGGATCCTGGCATCAGCGTCCTGATTATCTTTATTTTGTAGTTGTAGCTGAGTGATCCCCGTTTTCTATGAACAGGCCTGATTGCATTTTCTGTGGTTATTAATATTCTGGGTGAAAGAGAACGAGTATTACAACTGCAACTTTATATTTTATAACACACGTATTGTGATGCATCATCATACATCAAGCAGCCTAATACTGTGTGCAAGTATTTGACTCGTATTGAAGAGGTTAACCAGCTGCTTCATTTAATTCTCCTGGATCAACAACTAGTAGTTGTTGCCCTGATAATTCAATAACATAATGTACTACAGCAATCTGAGACTACATTACAGTAGCAATGACATTTTGGGTTGTATTATTAATCTGAATCAGTTTAAGAATACAACCGCAAATCTCATCTAAGTACTGTATTATGAATTGCCCATAATATTAAAATATGACTACACCCAAAATGGGTCCCTGCACAACCGATGATAATAGACCATCAATTCAGTACAACTTGAACATATCTTTATTGATCTGTCCTTGGCTTATATGTTAATATCACAGACCGTGGCTCAGTCTTGAAATATTAATACATTATTATCATCAGCTTTGTTGTACACTTGGAGTAAAGTTACACAATCTTATTGGATAGTTATCTTCAAAATTCAAGGATTCTTTGCAATATAAAACACAATTCATACCTCGTTCATGAGCCACTGGCCTTGATTACATAAGTATACATGATCTAACGTACAAGATATGCACAAAGAATGACAATGTACCAAGATACCCATTCTCTCCAGCAGTTATCTTTAATTACATTTAGGTATCTTAATCCAACACTTACCAACCACCAATTGTGTGGATATTTGGACCTAGGACATAAATCCACTTCAGGAACTGGCCCTGGACATAAAACATTAATTACCAAAGTGGGTTTATGTCCTGGGCCCAAACATTCACAGAAGTGGAGGTTGGCAAGTGTTGGATTTAGAGACCTGGGTGTATGTTGATTGATTTGATTGATTTATGAATTTTCTGGCTTGAAGGCCAAGCGCTGGAGCCGGTAGGCCATTCAACGCTAGGTGTATGTTGGTCAACTACTCAAAACTTTGTCAAAAGCATTCCTTGGCATCTTATAGTCCTACAGACTTCCTTTTCAATGTCATTGCACTTCATAAGTGACTGGGGGCTTCTGTAAGCTCAGTCAACCTTGACAGAAAAATTGAAGACCCTGTTCTGAATCAGGAACAAAGTGAGGCAAACTTTAACAATTTAGTTATTGAAACCTTTCGAGTCCAATTCAAGTGGTTTAACAACCCAATTTTTATTTATGACTAAGAATTTAAAACCAATCAACCCAATGTCTCTGGTCTCTCTTGCCGGAGACCCACGGCCTCCAGTCAACCAGCAATGTCCTCCGGACAGGACCATACGTCACTTAGAGAAGAGATATTGTACTGTTGTCTGGGGAGAGTCAGTGTGGGGCATTGTAGTATGAGGTATTCTGTGTGGTGATACCAACTGGGGTAGTTTGAGTCTTGCCAATCCTACTGTGTTGGTACTGACTTAATGCCAGATGATATACTGAATATTGGCATGCCAGTGTGGTTTTTATCAGGTGTTGGTTTTTTTTTTTTTTTTTTTTTTTGTGGAGATTATGGCTGGTGGTTGTTGTCAGAGTATTGAGTTTGGTGGTCTATCTTGAAGGGCTTGTTCAGCAACCTGAGTATATTTATGTGAGGATGTTTTGTGTGGTATAGGTGGTAGGTTGTTGATATTTGAGTGGTAAGCTGCTGGTGAAGTTTTTCCTCTTGTGCTCTGTTGGCGGTGCTTGTGAAACACAGTGTAGAGGGTGTATGGTGTTTAAAATTCTGGGATAGAACGGTATTCCCGTCATTTTCATATGGTGTTCTATGGGGGAAGATTTTGGTTTCTGTGTGCAGGTGTCCAATTGGGGTTGTGGTGATTTTGGTGCATCCTATCATTGCTCTTAGTGCTCCATTCTATAAAGTTTGTAAAACGTTTTCATCTTGCCAATTGTTGGGAACTACGCTGTGGCTGAAACAGGATTTTCTCACAAATCATTTATTGACTGTATATGGTGTTGCTCATCCAAGGACTAATTTCCCCACCCCCGTACTGGGCAAAAAGAGCATAAGTGTGGACAAATGTCCAGGATGTAACACTTCACCCCATACTATTCAACACATCATGGAAGACTCCATTATACACAATCATGCATGCAAACAACACAACATACACTCCATAAAGGATATGTGGGAAAACCCCATTTTGGCCACGGCATTCCTTGGGGAGACGAGACTGCTTGGAAAGACAGTCTAGGGAACAACAACAACAACATAAGTTTGATGAACTTGTGACATCCTCAGAGATGAATCATATGGTATTCTTTTATAACTGCAGACTAATTTACACTTATAGAGGAACAATGGGTCACTTTTAATTTCTATTGTCAATTCTTTCTGCTACCCTCATTAAGATTCCATTTCTTTATTCTTCCTCCAACCACCAGATTGTATTTCATCATAGACAATTTATCAACACTTCAATTCTTGAGGCCTATGTCGCACCAATATTGGAGATTGTTATGGGTTTACAGTCTGGTGGGAGGTGTAGGTTAGTTTGTAGTGTGGGTATATATAGGAGTGATACTTGTGTGGATGCTAAGAGGAGACTGTATGAAGGAGTGATTGTGCCAACAGCACTGTATGGGGCAGAAACATGAAACATAAGAGAGGAAGAGAGAAGGAGTTTGAATGTGTTTGAGATGAGGTGTCTGAGAAGTATGATGGGGGTTACTAGGCTAGATAGAGTGAAAATGAGGAGGTGAGGAGAAGAACGGGGGTGGAAAGGGAGTTGGGAGATAGGGTTGATGAAAGAGTATTAGGATGGTTTGGACACATGGAAAGAATGAGTGAAGAAAGACTAGTAAAAGAGGTATGGAAGGCAGATGTGGAGGGAGTGAACATGAGGGGACGTCCTAGGATGAGGTGGATGGATGGGGTGAAGGGGGCTTTGGGGAAGAGGGGAATGTCTGTTGAGGAAGGACGGGCGAGGACAGAAGACGGGTGAATGGAGAATGGTTGTATATGGATGATGATGTGATGCATGAGGTGGAATGGGCGGGGGATGGGGGGTGAGGTAGTATGTGTGAGCAAAATTTGACGCAGCCCGAAGGGATTTCTCCCTGTCTTCTCCTTTTATGCATGGGGGGACGGAGAGGGGGGGGGGCGATTTAATGAAGCGGCCTTGCTATGGATGTGCTGTGTCTTGCGACACTGCTTCTGACCCAGGGCAGTGGACAAGGTGCAGGGATGACCTGTCATCCAGGAGGTGCTAAGATAAGAGGGAGGGTGGAGGGGTGTGGAGTGTATTCAGGGATGGAATGGGTGGGAATGATTTTATGCCTTTTCCTTTTTTGCTACCTCCCTTGTAAGGGGGAAAAAGCCTTGGTATATGTATGCATGTACTTAAAATATAGAAATGCTGAGGTGTTATGTCATGTGTGTATGTGTGGCATGAAGTGGTTATAGTTTGGGAAAGTTTGTCTCTTAAAGTAAAGTTTGGAAAGAGGATTGGGGGTATTAGTGTTGGCTCTTCTAAAATAATACTTTATGAAATTATTTGTTTGAGAAGGAAGGTGAGAAAGGAGGAGGTTACTGAGAAGGGTTAAGTGAAGCACTCAAGAAGAATGCATTATAACAAACAAAGGGAGTACCACAATAGAAGATGTGTTCATGTCATGTCTGTGTGTGGGGGAGGTTCATTAGACATAAAGAAGCCAGGAAAGAAATGAAAACATTCTGTTCTTAGGCAGGGCAATGCAATCTCACAGTGTGCCATAGGTGTAGACTAAGTCTTTGGATGATTTGTCTGGTGTTCCTTCAAACATTAATGCAAATTTTGTTGTGAACTAGAGAATGGAGTAGAATTCTGATGCAGATGGTGGGATGGAAATGTTAAAAAGAGATCAATGCTGCACTCTGCACTAACTTGTTAGCTAGTTTTTGTTTGTCATCACAAATACCAACATACGACACCCAGCACAAGGGCACACGTCTCAAAAGAAAACTTAAATTAACCATCGGGAGATTTTGTGTGTCAATGGATGGCGAGAACGAAGGATGGAAAGAGCCTCTAGAGCACTGCTAGAAGGATTAGGAAGGGGATTCGGAAACAAGGCATAAAGTAACAAAAACAGCCGAGTTTGATAGTAAAAACTGAAATAAATGGCGGAGAGAAGGGATCTACATGCTGAGTCTGAGAGATGTTCCTGCCTAACCTAATCCATGGTCACAGTATACAAATAGTCCCATCTTTATAAAACATAGACAACAGTCCAATGTGTCTTCCCAGAGACTTGCAAGCTACTTTGGAGCTGAGGGTTTCCAGTCAGTGAAACTCGTCGTAATATTTATCATTATTTGTCCATTTAAAAGATCTCTCAGTAACATATATAACAACTCTTAAACTGTGGATGAGCAACTTTGAAATAAAAGTCAAAGCCCCCATGCACTGCTTCTATCCCGAGGAAGTGGTCTAATACCATGTTGCCAATCAAATGTACAAGGAAATTCTATCACAATGAGCTGGACAATGTATTGACATGTTGATGTTAGGTTTTTCATATGAATTCCTTTATCAATGAATACATACATTATATGTCAATGACCTTAAAACTAGTTGAACCTTGTATGGGGTAGTGAATGCATTTTCTATGCAGTCAATACTTTAGGGACTTTGTTGACAACTCTATGGACCAAATCACTCACTATTCTTTCATGACTGACTGCATTCATCTCTACTTGAAAAAGAATGCTGGTCATTTTTAACCTTAACTTTCCTTCCTAGACCCTCTTACACCTTTACTATTTTTAGGAATGTCCCGCTTGAGGCTACAAGTAGCAGGATTCCTAGTCCTATCCTCGTCCCTTTTTTGTCGCCACACATGACTCAAATGGGAAGACTTGATGGCAGCATTTCCCCCCCCCCCTTGTAAGGGGGAAAAAAGTATTTGGTATATGTATGTTTGTATGTGTGTACTCTCCCTCCATTCTGCTACCCTTCTTAGGTCTCTAGTTTACCATTTCTATGACCACCTCTTCACTGCCATACTGTCCCCAAGGATAAAAGCACTGGCTTTGCTGACAAAATGAACAAGCAGAATTAGTGAGCACAGGGTATTGTTTTGTAAACTAAAGGACAGTGTTTCTGTCAACCAGACTCTATATACCAAATTGAGCTGCACTATTCTTTTGTTTCCCCCTACCAGCTAAGTTAGTCTCAAAACTAATTTTCAAAAAGAGATTGCTGAGCTACCTAGTGCCAATGTCAGTTTTTTCCATGTTCAATTACATAACTACTTTAACAATTCAGACAAGCTCTATCAACTAAAGGAGGACTTGAAATATTGGTAATTCCCTTCAGGAGCCTTAAGAGAAGAATTGTAGGCAGAATCTTTGGTTTGTGCTGTGCTTATAACATTCTTTTTGTACGCAATATTATAATCACCTCCTTCACTCAACACATTCATAATTCTTCTTTCCACCTGCACCTTAGGTGTAATAATTTTTTTTCTTATTGCTAAATGTCCCATGGTATGGACTCTAAATGTAACAGGATCATAAAAATCTTTGAAACAAATATTACAACTTATAACCGGACACCTGTTATGATGATTCTTTAATTTGGCTGCTGAAGTAAAATTTTTATTACATTCCTTACAAATATGATCCTCTGCAGACTTCATATTTGATTTGTGAAGCTTTTTTGACTTTGGAAACTGATTACGATTTCCAGTTCGTTTTTTATTGCGTAGGGGTTTTTCCATGGCTGTTAAACTTCTCAAATCTTCTCCATATTCAAGGAACTTCTGTGGCTTCTTCCTTCTGCGGGTGCTAGCTCGTCTCTGCCTGTAAAAACAACAGTTAATGAGACTTACTGACTAACAGGTTTTCTCTCTCCAGCATAAATCTGTTTTATTCACATAAATCTCATAAAATAACAATTAAAGTAGACTTACCAGGTATCATGGATGACTTCTTTCCACTTTCCACTCGGTTCTGCTACACATGCTGAATCCATGTTCAAACTCTTCTCATTACTCCCGCTCTTCAGCCCTTTCCAGTCTTTCATCTCCATGTTTTCTTGCTGTTTCATCACATCCAACTGGCCAATTCCATTCCCGTGATTTACATTTTCATCACGAGAGTTCAGGATATGGCCCTCCTGGTCCTTCATCACCTCCCGTGTTCTTTTTCTGGCAACTGACTTTTGCTGGGCCTTACCTGATTTGTCTTCATTATTTGAGCAATTGTTCTCTACAAATATTGATTCAAGTTTTCCTATGGGAACTTCTGTTTTGTTACATTGTGTGGCACTACTAGTCAGCAAATCATTATCCTGTCCTATACTGGATATCTGACCACAATTTTTTGCACTAGCATGCTTCTTTGGTGTTGGTTTAGTTATCAACTCACTTTCATCACTGACAACTATATATTCTGATATGAAATCCTCATCCTCTTCTTCTTCCTCTTCCTCCTCCTGCTCTAGTTCCAAGAGAATGTTTCTAGTTTCATTACTTGCTTCTGACACTTCCCTCTCTGCATCTCTAAAAGAATCACACATATCATCATCATTTTGTAGATTTCTTTCCTGCCCTAGGATTCCCTCCAAATCTGACATCAAATTCTTTCTCCAAATTGTTTCTTCCTGTTTTATTCTTTCTACACATGAAATATCATTTCCGACAGGATGAAACTCGTACTCATCAGAGTCCCATGACGATTCAATTTTTTCTTGCTTAATTATCCCTGCGTCGCAAATAAATTGATTCTTATCCCTGGGAAATTCTTTTTCCTTTATATTACCATACCTATCACACACATATTGAACCATTACTGGATTAGTTTCCTTTTCTTTTTTAATATGATTCCAATCACTACTTAATTCATCCTTTGTTTGTTCACACTGCTCCTGTTTCACAAATCTGGTGCCATACCCATCTTCATCCCTAACCAAAGAAACAACATCTACAAAATCTGAATTTTTGTTCTGAGATTTCCCCATTACAGCTGGAAATTCATGCTCATAAGTCTGAGCATCACCAGTTTTTTCCTGCTTTACAGTTACACCAGTGTTCTCTACATTTTCTAGCTTTCTTTGCTCTTTCAGAAAACTAGAGAGGTCGTTTCTAATTGCAAAGCTCTCATGTTCAGCGACATCCTGATTAAGAGCTGTACCAATCAAACTATTCACATCACTTGGAGACAGCACTTTCAACTTTGCATGTACATCACCTGGTTTCTTCACATAGTTGTGTTCTTGTTGCATCTGCAAAAGAGTGCTACTCACATCATCCTTTTTCCTTTTACGCGATCCACTTACATGCGTGGGTTCATCCAATTCTGTGCATATACTAATTTTTGGCTCAACACAGATCATCTCAAACATCCCCTCAACACTGATGCCATCACCTGGGGTAAGAAGTTCTTCTTTAATGTTCATGTGGTCTTCATTTTGTGTTTTGCTAGGGGTGGAGACAGAGGAGGCAGTAGAGGAGGAGGATTCTTGTTTCCTCTTAACATTCCGCCCCTTACTTGACTTCTGACTCTTTGAACTCTGAAAGCAAAAAAAATATATATATATATATATATACCATATGAATTAACTTTTTATAATAATAAATTTCCTGTCACTATACAAGCATTTTAAAGTAAAAATCTATGAAAACAAAAACAGATACATTTGTAAAAGAAGCTGGTACAAATTATGTGTACAATCTCAGTAATAACACAGGACATTTACTTCCAATATTTCAATACATTCAAGGCACTGTCTGTAAGGAGCAAGTGAAACATGACAATTTATGGGGGTGTGCCACCTACCCTCTAATGAGACTTTGTGGACCGTTAACCCTTCTTCTGTACTGAGGAGGTTCCCCCCTTTTCAGTAAAAAATTGCTTTTAGTTTATTGACTTTAACTTGAGCCCTATCGTGTGGCCCAGGGAAACACCCATTACTTACACATCTGGCCATGACTTGTGCATGGCAATCTGTCTTACTATTAGTGTGTAAGTTACAGTGAGTCCTCCTTATACGGTAATTCTTTATCCGGTAAATTCACAGTTACGGTATTTGGTAATTACTACCCTCGATTCTATTTATGGTAAGAAAAATTCACAGATATGGTATCTGCTAGATATTTTGAAGAGGAAAGAGCAGGGAGAAGGTACATCTGCCATATCCTATTATTACATGTTATAATGGGTTTGGTATACGGTAATTTCAATTTGCGGTAAAGTTTTCAGGAACGCATATGTACAGTATAATGAGGACTTACCGTTTCTATTTACGGAATATTATATATATATACCACAAGCTTTTTCCTTCTTATAAGGGAGGTAGCCAAGTCAAAGGCACATATCTTCTCTCATCCATTCCACTCCCATATATACATTGATTATAAGACTGCAAGGAGTCGGGAATGGCTTGAGATTTGAGGTAAAGACAACAATTATATAAACTTTCAATTTCACTTGGCAATGTGGCTTACATGACATTGCCATCCAAGATATATATATATATATATATATATATATGTATATGAACGACCTGGGTTACTACCTGGTAGTTACCCAAGGGCACAAGGCTTAGCTCAGTCTCTATTCTAATTTCACAGTCTTTATTATGTCAAGCCATCAGACAAGTTGTGTGTCATTGTGACAATGGAAAATTAGCTTATTATGAAGCAGAGATGATAGCTATTATCTGCCAGACCCTACAAAGGGAATGACCTGGGTTACAACATGGTAGTTCCCCCATGGTCACTAGGCTTAGCTCAGTCTCTATTCTAATTTCACTGAGTTTTTATTATGGTGAGCCATCTGACAAAGGGAAATTAACTCCACTGCAAGGACTCGAACCTCTGTCTTAGCAACTGCTTATTATGAAGCAGAGACGATAGCCATTGAGCCGCCAGACCCTACAAAAGGATATAATACAGACAGGTCTTTGACTCTAACCATCAAAAGTACATCTGATGATGAGGGTCTAAGACAGCATTTCTTAACCTGGGAGATATGACAATGCTAGGAAAGCCATGGCCAGCTGTTATAAATTATACATTTCTATGTTTAAGGAATCTGGAGAGAGAGAGAGAGAGAGCGAGAGAGAGAGAGAGAGAGAGAGAGAGAGAGAGAGAGAGAGAGAGAGAGAGAGAGAGAGAGAGAGAGAGAGAGAGAGAGAGAGAGAGAGAGAGAGAGAGAAAAATCACTCTCCTGGCAAAAAACATATAAAATAATTATTATTGTCAATTTTGTGATAAAGCTCTTGTAGATCTTGTAGATGTAGATTTTGGTGTTAACACCATGGCCAGTCTGGGGACACATTGCTTCCACATCTCTGCCCAAGCATCATGCATTGGAACTGGTCTGCAATTAAATTTGTTATTATTCCTCGTGAGGCTGGACCATGTAGGATTGGAGGATCATCTGGGATGTTATCCACAAATTTGTCTAGCCTCCTCTTCAAAGCCTCTGTACTGACATCTGGTAGATCACTTATCTATCTTGGGAGACAGCTGAAGAGTCCACAGCCTGCACAGGTGAAGGTTTCCACCTGGATCACCTTTTATCACTGGGAACACCTGTTTATGAACCTTCTTAAGCAGGTCCTACCAAAACTGGGGTGGTGTTGCCCTTTGATACCACCTCCTCCACCTTGTGATGGGTTTGGTGCTATACCCTCCAGGACTTTCCAGACATAAATTATTACATAACGCTTTCTGCATCTCTGCAGTGATTAGAGCTTGAGAATTTTCAGCCTCCCCCAGTAGTTCTGGGAGCAAAGGGTTTCTCTTCATCAATATATTATCATTATTATTATTATATATATATATATATATACAGTATAAGCTCTTTTAACCGGCACGAGTGAGACCAAAGACGTGCCGGAAAGGGGAAATCCCGGTTACGAGAACGAATATTAAAAAAATACATTTATTGCCTATATTCATAGAGTACTTAAATAAAATTCATTCAATGGCTTCACTTTTGTTGTTTATTTATTTACCAGTATATTCATATTTATCTATCTTTATTTATTTTCATGAAATCACATATGTCTCTTTGTTTAGAATGTTTGTCTCTGCATTAAAAATTCATTTTGAAGACTATGAAGAGACATCACGTCGTGAGTCCCCATGTAGGTGTACTGCTCCGCAAACTTGATAAATGTTGCCAATCCTTTAGCGGCATCCTTCACCGTTACTCTTGGCTCTGGGTCATCTTCCTCTTCACTATCAGCCTGTTTCCTTACCATGCTTCTCCTCAATCACTGCCTGAATGATTTCGTCGTCAGTTAGTGTGGAGGTGATAGCTTCGTCACTGTCGACCTCCATCCACTCCTGAAGAGCTTCATCAGTGACGCTAAGCTTAGCACTACCACGCATATCCTTCAACTCAGCCATCACTGCCTTCCTTTGCTGTCGGTATGTGTTTGTGTGTTGAGAGAGTTGCTAATAGACAGTCGCACGCTTAACATCAGGCATCTTATTACAGTGGGCACTGGGCCTGACGGAGCGGCGGGATTTGTGGGAGATGGCGGGAGTGGCGCGAGCGGCGCGGGAATTTTAAATTCTATTTTTTCGAATTTTTACATTTTTATACAAAATTGTTATTTCCTCATGAATAATATGCCGGTTATAAGAAGGAGCTGGATACGAGAATAACGGATAAAAGAGCTTTTACTCTATACAAATATATATATATATATTTTTTTTTTGGTGGGGAGGGATTTGGGAGAAAAATAAAGGAGAGCCACATGAATTTTGAGAATTCATGAAGGACGGAATGGAGTGAAAAAGGTTGAGAACTACCGATCTAACATCTGGATGCAACACTGTATGGTGCATCGCTTTCAGGTCACCATAAATGCCCGCTTTACTGGTAAAACGGGTAGAATTCTGGGCAATTGTTTTGGGGGACTGTATGTAGCTATTTATCATGTTATTATCATGTACTATGCCTTATATACTCTTACTGCTGTTTCTGATTAATACATATGTACTTTATAAAAAATTTGATATAACTACATTTCTGTACAATATGCCATAAAACATACTATTACAATCATTTTGAACCACTGAATTAAACTGGGCAAACCAATAATAAATGAGATAGCAAATTTAAATAAATTAAGAATCTTTGGGATCCTACCACCTCAAACTGCCTATTTCTCTTCAAATCACCCCTGTGTGCTCATTAGCTGTAGCCAATTAATGATCATAATTTTAAATGTCCCCCGTGGTGGTTTGTACAGTGAGGGGAAGTGCACTCAGTTTGAATCTGAGAGTTGCTACGGCAGTTGTGTCAATTATGTGTCCAGACAGTCCATACGATTACTGGAGATCAAAAAGTGGATGAAACACCCTAGTATAGTGAGCAAATACTTTGAACAGTATTTTGCAAGGTATTTCTTTATCCATTCCTTTGAGGATTCTGAAATTCACCATCTATTTATGGTTGCTGCTGGTAATCTGTACAAGCCACATGGGAATTGACAGGAAGATCATCCACAGTACCATGTCGATACCTCAGATACCAATCCAGGTTAGATTAGTAGTATTTTATATATAAAAAAAAAAAAAAAAAAAAAAAAAAAAAAAAAAAAAAAAAAAAAAAAAAAAAAAAAAAAAAAAAAAAAAAAAAAAAAAAGCAGGTTAGGTTAATAGCACTTTATCAAATATAGCAGTTTCTTGCAAGGTAGCTTTGTCAGTGACTGATGGGTTGGTAAACACAAGTTTAAATGGCCCCCAGGAATAATTTTTCTTGTTGATTTTATGAATTTTCAACAAATAATGAAGTGCGTAGTAATTGGTAAATGACCTCCAGAAGTATTTTTCGTGCCTTTTCAACAATTCTGATATGTATAGTTGTTTGAAATTACTTGGTTTGGTTTGGTTTGGTTTGGTTAGGTTAGGTTAGGTTAGGTTAGAAAATTTGGGGGATCCATCACTACAAACATGACGATTGTCTTTTGGTACAATTTACAATAGGGGGTTAGGTTAATAGCACTTTATAAAAATGGCAGGTTAGGTTAATAGCACATTATAAAAAATAGCCACTTTTCACTAGATAGTACCTTCAGTGATTGATGGGTTGGTAAACACATTTAAATGTCCTCAAGAAATACTTTTTCATGTTAATTATATGTGTCTTCAACGATTCTGATGTGCATAGTTGTTGGTAAATGGCCTCAAGAAACATTTTTCTTGTTGATTTCGTATTTTCAACAATTCCTAAGTACAGTTGTTGGAAATTACTTGTTTTTGTACATTTTTGTTATCTTTGAAAAGATTAGAGCTAATTAAAAAGAATAATTTCTGCCAGTAATGAATGCTAGAATTGTTGAAAATACATCAAAATTATCAGGAAAAAATATTTCTGGAGGTCATGAGCTATATCATACAGAAATGCAAATTTACCAAAAATTTAACTTATATGTACATACATCCATACATATTCCAACAGCTTTTTCCCCTCACAAGGGAGGTAGCCAAAGTCAAAGGCATAAATCCACTCCCACCCATTTCATCCCCACATATTCCACTCCCATTCACCACTCCTCCCTCCCTCTTTTCTTGGCTCCTCCTGGATGATGGGTCATACCTGCATTTTGCCCACTGCCCTGGTTCAGAAGAAATGTAACACGACATCTGGCCTCTCATGCAGAAAAAGAGAAGATGGGGAGAAATCCCTTCAGGCTGCATCAAAATATCATTCACACATACTCCCTCACTCCCCCATCCTGCACCCACTTCCTTACATGCATCACAGCATCATCCATATACAACCATTCTCCACTAACCTGTATCTTCTGTCTTCACCCTTCCTTCCTCAACAGACATTCCCCTCTTTCCCAATGTCCCTTTGACCTTATCCATCAATCTCATCTTTGGTCACCCCCTCCACCTCTGCTTTCCACTTTTTTTACTAATCTTTCTTCACTCATTCTTTCCAGGTGTCCAAACCATACCAATAATCTTTCATCAACCCTATCTCCCAACTCCCTTTCCACCCCCCTTCCGAGAAACACCCAATCTATCCCCAATGGACCAGGTTTTTCACATAGCTGCAAAGTAAGCAATCGGTAATAATAATGTTTATAAGTTTTTAAGTTAGATTTTTTATAAAGTGAATACATATGTATCAATCAGAGTATATAAAGTATAACACATGATAATAACATGATAAATAGCTACACAGGATCCCTAAAAGAAATGCCAAGAGTACAGCCTGTTTTACCCAGTAAACTAAAACTGGTTATTTGCAGTGAGTCTATTGGATACTAGTGTGGCATAAGATCTGGCTGCATCTACATGTACTACACCAAATTAAACCAATCATAACCTGAGTCCACACCCATGCTTGACTATGGCACCCGTCAACAAACCCTGGGTTTCAGTTACTACCATCTCGGACTAGCATGGTTTATGTCATATTCAAAAATCATATGATAAATTTGAGCATTACGATATTTGTATAGATGAGATAATAATCGTAACTGGTACTTCGAAGTGCATATCGAGCTGCAAAGAAAACTTACTTTCGTCTTGGGCTTGTTCCGTTTCTTCCTTGGTTTTTCTTCAAGAACAATAGGTGGCAATTGTTCATTTTTGGGCGGCAAAGTTGGGACAGCATTAGCGCGAAGGCGAAGTTGTGTGGAAAAGCCCAACTGATGCTGATAGTAATTGTGATAATCTTCTGGGTGGAAATGATCTTCACAAATTACTTCACTTACATTTACATGATCATCTACAGGCCAATCGCTTCTTGTCTTTTTCACAAATTCAATCCATTTTTGTTTGAATTTAATGTTTTTTGGAAATCTATAGAAAAATTTACTGCTAACCAAACGGTGATTGTAGCAAAATGCAACGCTGCACCGTTTCATAATGCTTGTCCCACCATCAAATTGTAAATTACTTCCCAACAAGTCTTTTGAATGGTCTCAATCAAAACATTGGCTTCAGAGCACGTCATCCATCCTATAGTCTCGACATTGTTATTTTACAAAGACTAGGATTCTGAAATATAAAGAATTATACAAAATGGAAAGAACTTTATTTCGTGAGTAAATCTAAAACATCACAGGGTGAAATTTGGAAGAATTCTATTTGTTTACATGACGTCACCATATTACTATGGACGCGCAACGTTACATTTCCCCGGTTGTATTTTGGTATCGTGAAAATTTGGCTAAAGTGAAATAGGAAAAAATAATAATAATCATAAAATGATAGTAAATAAATGAATGAATAACTCGATATTTAGGGGTTAATATACATTATTCATTGCTGATCCCACCAGAAATTTCATTACTGCCATGAAAATACTCGATCTCAGTGCAACCATTACATAGCATTTTATTTTAATCGATGACGGATGGAGCCAAACAGGACTCATCGCTAATCTTGCACTCTCGCCGAAGGTGCCTGATTTAACATCACATAAATTAATTTGAGTTTTACTTTTGTTGTCTCCAATGCGTATGGTTACAATCACACTACATTTTTATAAATTGGTGGTATGTTTTTTATATATATATTTATTACACGGAGCGTCAAACCTAGTACAAAAATATAGCTATTTACAGAGTACTGGTGACACACTCGGACCAGAAACTGAAGGAAACAACTATATACAGTTGAACACCCGCCAAAATGCTTGTATTACAAAAAAGTACCTCCAAATGATCACCTCCAGGCAAATATTTACAAACATCAAGGGCTATTATAGTCGATAAGATATCAAAGGGGCCATGACTCAAGATAGTAGTTCAGTCAGCTATTGGCAAAAGAAACGTCGTGCAGTCTGCTTCATGGGTACCTCGTCATCAATCGACCGCTATGTGGAAGAGGAAGTAAATTCTCGTGGTGTTGGATGGACACATTCAGAGCCTTCTCAGCATTGCTTAAAAGAGGCTAGGAGGGCAGTAATAGTGGAAATACGCTTACATGTTTTTTTGTGTTATCCTCGGCAATTGTTATTTCGAAATATGTGTTCTTGTCATTATCTGCACTTCATGTATATTGATTCTTTGCCAAATAAACTTACACTACAGGCAGTTCGCGTTATTACTGTCGAGGAGCACCAAACCTAGTACAAAATAGAATGTTATTTACAGATTATTACTTCCGAACCATAATTGAAACGAATATTGAATACCTCGGCACGTTTCTAGTCTCACCCGTCTGCCACACTGGCCCTGAGTTCGGACACTCACATGTGTTGTCTTACCATAAGTCCATTGCAAAGGATTTTACAAAGGATTACAAAGGCAAAGCATGCCGACAGGAGACCTTTTGCGGAAGAGGAAGAAAGTTCTCGTAGTGTTGGATGGATACATTTATAGCCCTCTCAGCATTGGTACGGTGGCGAGTAGGGAAACAGGCATCTTGTCGTACTATCCACTTGTAAGATAGTAGGAGGGCAGAAGCAGTAGTAGCAATTGGTGGATCCATAAGAACATAAAAATGAAGGAAACTGCAAGAGACCATAAGGCCTAAACTAGGCAGTTCCATGATCACCTGTCATCCCCGTTTCTTAAAACAGCCGATAGTTTCAGCGCTCACTACTACATGGTTACTAAGTTTATTCCATCCGTAACTACAGGCAGTCATTCGCTAGCCTATCGACGATGTCGTTGGCCAGGAATCCGACATGGAATGGAATCCACAGAAAGTGCACCACCTGTGAATTCTCGCTGGTTGTGGCCAGTTGTCGCATTATTTGTGTTACTATTCGTTTAGGACTGGTAGATGAGAAAGCGATGACTGAGAGTCGAAGATAATCAAGCCGTTGTCGCTGATCCGTGTTAACAAAGTAACAGCATCCAGGAGCCCATGTGATTCACAATACGTGGAGTTTGACGAGTTATGGAGTCGATGGTCTGCCCAGCCACCTTGTGATGGTTCCATGCTGGGGAAGAACACAGCACAGCCAATACTGCCATTCTCCTGCAGAGACCCGTCAGTGAAAAGATGGTAGGCCGCACGTAGAGATCAAGTCCGGCGACGGTTTCCAAGATATATATATATGTGTATATATATATATATATATATACATATATATATATATATATATATATATATATATATAATTCTTGTTTTTTTTTTTTTTTTCTGCAGGTCAGGCTTGGTAGTTTGAGTGTAGGGGAGTGGGAGGACAAATTAAACGAAAGGCCTGTAGATCAGATGTGGGAAATATTTCAAAATACGCTCACTAAGATGATTCAAACTTACATTCCTTTTAAGGACAGACGTCCCCCAAATCAGGCTCGCCCAAAGTGGCTCGACAAAGAAACTGAAAAAAGTATTGCTAAAAAGAGACAGGCTTATAAGAAATATAAGTGCTCGGGTGCATCTAATGACTATGAAAGTTATGTATCAATACAGAGAGATTTAAAAAAGACAATAAGAAAAAGAAAACGACAATACGAAATGAACATCGCTGAGAAATCCAAAGAGAATCCCAAAGAATTCTATAGTTACATTAGAGATAAAAAGGTTGTTAGGAATCACATTGGTCCACTATTATCTGCTGACGGTCAACTTGAATATTCAAATGAAGGAATGTGTAATCTCTTAAACAATTATTTTAGCTCGGTATTCGTAAACGAAACACCTCAAAGTGAATTCCAAACTGAAACCTGTGAAAAGTCTGGGGTAAACTTACTCACTACGGTAAATATAACAAAAGAAACAATTAAAAGGTGTATAGACAAACTCAAAGTTAATAAAACACCAGGGCCTGACGGTTGACATCCAAGAATCTTAAAGGAAATGAAAAATGAGATTGTTGTTCCATTAGAAATTATTTTCAAGAAATCCATCATATCCGGAGATGTCCCAAGAGAATGGAAGCTAGCTAACGTTACTCCCATATTCAAAAAAGGTGACAAAAAGAAACCAAATAACTATAGGCCTATTAGTTTGACTTCGATCGTAGGAAAAATAATGGAAACTATCATCAGAGATGCTATCGAATATCATTTAGAAAGTAACCGTTTGATAAATGATAGCCAACATGGTTTCAGACGGAAACGTTCTTGCGTGACTAACTTACTCGAATTCTACAACACAGTTGTCTCGAATTATGACAAAAGAAACAATATAGATTTAATATATCTAGACTTTGCAAAAGCTTTTGATACCGTCCCACACGAAAGACTACTTACTAAATTAGCTTTGCATGGAATAAGTGGTAGCCTATTAGGTTGGACTAGTAATTGGTTGAAAGGTCGAAAACAGAGAGTTGTTTTAAATGGAAAAACTTCTGGATGGAAAAGTGTTGCAAGTGGAGTTCCTCAGGGTTCCGTTCTTGGGCCACTTCTATTCATAGTATATATAAATGATATAGACCATGGACTAAAATCTACTGTTTCCAAATTTGCTGATGATACAAAACTGTGCGGAGTGGCAAATGATCACTCAAACCAATTAGATATTCAAGAAGATTTAGATGAATTACAGCAATGGTCTGAAAAGTGGCTAATGAAATTTAACACAAGTAAATGCAAGGTAATGCACATAGGTAAAAATAACAGTAAGTACGATTACAAGTTATTTGGAAATTCGTTAACAAAAGTGGATAGTGAAAAAGATCTCGGCGTAATTATCAGTAACGACCTCAAATCATCCAAGCAGTGTATTTCAGCCTCTGAGAAAGCAAATAAGATTCTGGGATTGATTGCGCGATCTTTTGATTTCAAAAGTCCATCACTCATTAACAAGCTATATAAATCGTTAGTTCGTCCACATTTGGAATATGCTGTTTCCGTATGGTCACCGAATCTCATTAAATACATTGACAGACTGGAAAAAGTACAACGGCGAGCCACAAAACTGATTCCAAATATCAAAAATAAATCATACGAAAATCGACTTAAGCACATGAATCTGTTTTCCCTAAAAAAACGTAGACTCAGAGGTGACTTGATACAGGTCTTTAAGATTTTAAAGGGAATTGACAACATCAAAAGTGACCAAATTTTCACATTGAATGAGAATCAGACAAGAAACAATGGTCTCAAACTGTCCGGAAATAGATTCAATTTGGAAGTAGGTAGAAACAACTTTGCCAACCGTGTAGTTAATGAATGGAATAAACTTCCTGCACAGGTAGTGCAATGTAGTTCAGTTCGAAGCTTTAAGAATCATTTAGATAAATACCTAAGTAAGATGCTGTAATTATTATAATTTATGTTATATTATTTGTTTTTGTTTTGTTATAATTTGTCTGTCTGATTTTCATTTATTATTAGTTATATGTCAATTTATTATCATTTACTATTTACCTGTTTGTTTGTTATTCAACTATACCAATGCATTTATTTATGTATTTTAATTGTTATTTACATTGTTATAGTTTTAATTTATTATTAATATGATTTTTTTTTTCTTTTTTTTTTTCTTTTTTTTCATCCGACCTAGATATGGATCAAAAGGTCTCCTGTCGGCATGCTTTGCCTTTGTAATCCTTTGTAATCCTTTGAGTGCTGACGTCGGGGTCTGCCAAAGTGGGAGGCCAGTGTACGTCTTCGTTCTCCGTCAAGATGTGAATAACTTACTCGAATTCTACAACACAGTTATCTCGAATTATGACAAAAGAAACAATATAGATTTAATATATCTAGACTTTGCAAAAGCTTTTGATACCGTCCCACACGAAAGACTTACTAAATTAGCTTTGCATGGAATAAGTGGTAGCCTATTAGGTTGGACTAGTAATTGGTTGAAAGGTCGAAAACAGAGAGTTGTTTTAAATGGAAAAACTTCTGGATGGAAAAGTGTTGCAAGTGGAGTTCCTCAGGGTTCCGTTCTTGGGCCACTTCTATTCATAGTATATATAAATTATATAGACCATGGACTAAAATCTACTGTTTCCAAATTTGCTGATGATACAAAACTGTGCGGAGTGGCAAATGATCACTCAAACCAATTAGATATTCAAGAAGATTTAGATGAATTACAGCAATGGTCTGAAAAGTGGCTAATGAAATTTAACACAAGTAAATGCAAGGTAATGCACATAGGTAAAAAGAACAGTAAGTACGATTACAAGTTATTTGGAAATTCGTTAACAAAAGTGGATAGTGAAAAAGATCTCGGCGTAATTATCAGTAACGACCTCAAATCATCCAAGCAGTGTATTTCAGCCTCTGAGAAAGCAAATAAGATTCTGGGATTGATTGCGCGATCTTTTGATTTCAAAAGTCCATCACTCATTAACAAGCTATATAAATCGTTAGTTCGTCCACATTTGGAATATGCTGTTTCCGTATGGTCACCAAATCTCATTAAAGACATTGACAGACTGGAAAAAGTACAACGGCGAGCCACAAAACTGATTCCAAATATCAAAAATAAATCATACGAAAATCGACTTAAGCACATGAATCTGTTTTCCCTAAAAAAGCGTAGACTCAGAGGTGACTTGATACAGGTCTTTAAGATTTTAAAGGGAATTGACAACATCAAAAGTGACCAAATTTTCACATTGAATGAGAATCAGACAAGAAACAATGGTCTCAAACTGTCCGGAAATAGATTCAATTTGGAAGTAGGTAGAAACAACTTTGCCAACCGTGTAGTTAATAAATGGAATAAACTTCCTGCACAGGTAGTGCAATGTAGTTCAGTTCGAAGCTTTAAGAATCATTTAGATAAATACCTAAGTAAGATGCTGTAATTATTATAATTTATGTTATATTATTTGTTTTTGTTTTGTTATAATTTGTCTGTCTGATTTATTATTAGTTATATGTCAATTTATAATCATTTACTATTTACCTTTTTGTTATTCAACTAAACCTATGCATGTATTTTTGATTTTTTTTTGTTATTTACTTTTTTTTATTTTTAATTTATTATTAATATTTTTTTTTTTTTTTTTTTTTTGCATCCGACCTAGATATGGATCAAAAGGTCTTCTGTCGGCATGCTCCACCTTTGTAATATTAAGTCTCCGAATGCTTGAACTGACGCTGTAGACCAGTGGGCAAGTAGCCGGGAAGGAGCTGTGGACGAGGGTCCGCCAGCTCAAGCGAGGTGTGGATTATGTGGCAATAATGGGGAGACAAATGAGGATAGTGTACACCAGGCCCGTGCAGAGGGGGGGGGGGTGCCCGAGCACCTGCCTCTTTGCCCTGTGCCCCAAAAGTGCCCTTCACAAAAATATATAAAAATTAATTAAAATTTATTTCTCACAGGCTTTTTCCATTTTCTTACCATTCGGAAATTATCATGTGGAAAATGGTGTTGCACCCTACTGGATAGTTACCAAATACGAATAATACAAAAGAGTGAAGTGCCCAATTTCCAGCCCAAAGCACTACTGTCCCTTGCAATGTCTGCGCGTAACTGGTGACACTTGATAGTGTAGTAGGCGACAGTTGAGTATATTCTCTCTACAAGCGGTGGAGGACGAGGTTCTTGTTGCATATTGACGATTCTGGTTGAGGCAAGGCAACCTAAGATGAGCCTCATTGCCTATTTTTGAAAAGATAAATAAATAAAGTGGCTGCACAGTAGCTCTGGAAAGCTGACAAAATGCGGGAGAGAGGTAATGATCAACCACAGATCGAATAAATGTTATGTATATAGTTTTGGTGACCGGGAAGGACACTCAAGCAACATTACTGATCAACCAGTCACACCAAACTTACGACCCGTTTCCGACCACCTTCGACCGAAAATCAAGCGATCGGTCGGCGACACAAAACCTATGCAAGGAATTGAAATGGAAAAAGTTGATGTGGTTGATAAGATGAAAATCTATGTACTGGGGACTATTCAGTGTGTATTGTAATATATCTATTTATCTATCTTATTACCGACTACCAGCGACTTCCAAAGACTACCGCCAACCGGTCGAAAACAGGTAGCTTGGTGTGACTGGGCCCTACAGGTCTTGGACAATAACACGCATTATCTTGTTGGGATGGAAGGTGTAATGCGAACTGTCGCCCCCCAGGTAGAGGTTTCCTTCTCATGCAGTCACAACATCATTCCTCTCCCTTCCTTCATCAACAGACATTCCCCTCTTCACCAAAGCCCCCTTCACCCCATCCATCCACCTCATCCTAGGACGTCCCCTCATGTTCACTCCCTCCACATCTGCCTTCCATACCTCTTTTACTAGGTGCCTTGTGTATAATGGAACGATGGTGTTACCTATGGTGAAATCTGATAGAGTCCTTTCTGGGCAGAAAGATAAAAATTCTCCTCTTTTTCCTGGTGAGATAACAATTCCACATGAGAAGGACAAGTGGAATAAGTGAAGGAATTATTGCATGTCTTGCGGAGATCTTGAATTAGTACTTATGTCGTCTGCAGGTGAGACATGTGGGTGATCGTTATATTACAAAGTGATACTCATTGTACTATATAGCTTTCTTTATTATATACAGAATAAAAAATCAAAATACACATATATCGGAAATAATAGAGGCTTATACTAAGGTTAATTTGGCAGAATGGCTCACGACGTTTGCCACATCCCCAACGGACTCTTTGGGAGCGCGCAGACAGCTGTAGTAAGTCCTGACCTTAAATTCAGGAAACAGTGCATTAGTGCAAGGGATATGGCTAACAGTGTATTGAAATTTATTATTATGACGGTTACAAGCTAAAATGCAGACGCTGTTATTAAACTCTATCTGGTGATAATTAGATCCATCCTTGAGTATGCGGTTCAGTTTTGGTCTCCGTCCTGTAGAATAGATATCAATTCCAGGGTTGGGTCTAAGTACATGTATGTACTTGGACATACGTACAGATTTTCATTTACTTGTATTTGGAGTTTTAAGTTCAGTGGTACTTGTAGTTAGACCCAAAGTACTTGAAAATCCCAAGTACATTCAAGTACAAATATGTACATTGTATTTTAATAATAAGATATGCTGTCTATAGATTCTAGCGACGTTTGTGATTACGCTATTGGGTAAATGCACTTATCTGTTATATTTAGTTATAAAACCATTGAGTATATTATTAAGATAGAGCAAAGGACGAGTTTTGATTCCCTGATACTTACGAATACATTCATCAAATTTAGTTTTACTATAGATATGAGAAATATATGGGTATCCTTTCGCATTTACAACTTAGGGAACAATACTTTTTCAAGCTATTCATAAAGTATATGTTCTTGTTTTGCAATTGTGTGATAAAAACAGTGATGTGTTAAGATAAAGGAAAAAAATTAATTTATTTTTCTCTTTCGAATTCCACTCTTTAACAGTATACTCATCAATGCGCATATATGAAAACCATCAACTTTCGTTCTTTGCTAATCTGTGACAGGATATTTTTTATCACATAAAGTACTTGAACGGGATGTACTTGGACTTAGGTACATCGCAAATTTATTGTATTTGTACTTGAAAAATATCCAGGTGCTTAGACTTGGACTTAAGTACAGTTGCCTGTATTTAGACCAGTGGTTCTTAACCTTTTTTGGCAGCGACCCAAAATTTTGCACAAATCAAGCATCGCGACCCAAGCCTACATAGATATACATTGAAATTTCAAAACACTTCAAATAAATTTTCTGCTTTGGAGTTTTTATTTAATCATGGTCTGCTTAGAATCCTAAAACTAGGCATCATATATTTTAATTATTACAGTATATAATTATAATATATTTGTGGTGGGAAAATAATTATTTTCTGCAAACCCTTAGCGACCCAATAAAATGGCTTGGCGACCCAAATTTGGGTCGCGACCCAGGGGTTAAGAACCACTGATTTAGACCCAACCCTGATTGCTTCACTAGAATCAGTACAGAGGAGAATGACCAAAATTATTTACCTTACGAAGACAGACTTAGACACCTGGAAAGACAAAGAGTGTGTGGTGATCAAATAGAGGTATTCATATGGGTCAAGGGCTTTAACAAAGGTGATGCAGGCATGGTCATCACATTAAGATAACAGGGTAGGGCTCATAGTAATGGATTTAAATTTGACAAATTTAGATTTAAGAAGGAAATAGGTAAGAACTGGTTTACTAAAAGAGTAGTGGAACTACACATAAAATACACACCCAGAATCCTATCACGCAGTGACCTCGTGATGGATATATGATCAGGGCAGATGCCTGATATCACCAATCACCCACATAACTACTCTACTCTCAACGATGATATACTTAGATGCGTGATTCATCACCAAACACAATCACACACCTTTATTAATTAGATGTAATTCACAGCCACGGCTTAGACAATGATGTAAGGTACAATAACTATATTGTAATTAAGACCTGGCACCTCTTATAGTTAGGAATGCCAGGTCAGCAGTTAGACCTCCGATGCACCAGGCCGGTCGCAGGATCAAATAGTCTGACGTGTGAGAGCCTAGGTGCCACTAGTTTTTAAAATAGTTTTAAATGAAAATAACTATAAAGGCATTTGGATCACCGGTGAGAAATGTAGTAACATACTTGTAAATCACAACTAACACCACAGTCGGACGAAAGAAAGAGTTGAGTGAGCGAAACTATATATTTCGATCGCTAACTGCAATCCTCTTCAGCAGTTAGCAATCGAAACATGTAGTTTCGCTTACTCAACTCTCGTCCGACTGTGGTGTTAGTTGTGAGGCATTTGGATGTTTATCTAACCGACACGGAAACTGGTTGACGGATGGAGTTAGTAAAGCAGTGAGCGCTGAAACTATTGGGTTTTTAAGAGAACAATAGATAACCAACTCCTTTTCTGCATGAGGAGACGGAGGGGGGAGGGGTCGCCGAATTAACGAAGCGGTCTTGCTGTGGATGTGCTGTGTCATGCGACACTGCTTCTAACCCAGGGCAGCGAACGGGATGCAGGGAGGACCCGTCATCCAGGAGGTGCCAAGATGTGAGGGAGGGAAGAGGGTGGAGGGGAGTGGAGTATGTAGGGGATGGAATGGGTGGGAGTGGTTTCTATGCCTATTTCTTTTTGGCTACCTCCCATGTAAGTGGGAAAAAGCCTTTGGTATATGTATGTATGAATATAGTTTATATACCTCAATCATATCACTCCTGCAACACTTTTAAATATCTCCTCATATAGTGCAGCGGATTAGCTAACATATTGTGCACTTTTTGATAAAAGTACCAATTTTGGCACAGAGGTAGACCGATATATTATAAACAAATTTGGATGTGGAGCCATCGGCCAACTGCCCCCTGGCGACCGTGGCGGCCATTTTCCAAAATGGCCGCCAGCGGACACCCGAAAAACGAAAGAAGTTAGATTAAGTTTGCTGCTGAAGGTTTTAGTGAATGTTTATTGAATGGTTTTTAATCAAAACATGCCAGATAGTTATTAAGTCATATTTTAGGAGATGCTCCTATATTAATTTACATATTTATGCTAATTATATTACAGATGAAATGGCGACAGGCAAGACCATAATCAAACATCAAATACTAAAATTACTAACACTACTGCATATAATTATCATGTTAATTAACGCATCAGTAAGGCCGAAAAGTTCACTGTTATACAGTTCCAGTATACTGCTAAAGTTACGTAAGTTATGCAAAGTTCAGAACCTTCGTCTTCATGCGACTTCAGTTCTGAGAGCACTCCCCGTCGCAAGCACACAGTGGTGTGCATTGCAGACTGGCCTTCTTGCACTTGCACTTTTTCACGCAGCCCTCCTTGCATTTGCAAGAGACGAGCTCCCTACAGATCTTGGATGCTTCGGGTAGCGTTGTCCACAAAGGTTCATACACGCCGCTGGTCTTGTTCCAACCCCAGTCGTTTGGTGATGGCAGTGTTGGTGAAGGAACCAGGGCCTGACCCCAGACATGTCCGCCCTGGTACACTGCTCGTCGGACGTGCTGCTCCAGGGCTGCCCTTGTCGGTGGAATCAGCTGGACGTTGCTTTTCTTTGCAAACAGTTTGCGACGTGCCTTGTCGATATCGGTTGCGGTGCTTGTTCTGTCGTAAAGCAGTATGATGAACCTCTCAATGGTGTGCATGGCGTCTTCATTAATATGATCCGGTGCAGTTGAGAGAAGAGTGAGTGTCTGGGTCAGCTCAGGTAGAGCTGTCCAAACTGCCCATGCTGTCCTCTTTCCATGTCCGGCGAAGCTGGAGACCGTGTCGCAGCCCGTCAAAGCATGAAACATCGGTAGTGCCTGAGCTTTTTCAGGACCCAGAGCCCGAGCAATCTCATGGGCTGCCAAGAATCGGAAAGTCTTCCCCGTGCCGAAGGACACCCACACTTCTGTTTCTTCATTCTGGGTGCGTGCCAGAGCCACTGCCAGGACAACCACATCAGTGTCAACTGTGCGGATAAGGATCTTCTTGTGGCCATTGTGAGCAGCGTGGGCGGCATGCAACATCATGCGGCTGTCGGCCTCCTCGTGTTTGCAAGGGCTGAAGTATCCAGATGCGGTGGCTTTCTCAAGACATCATCTCCTTTAGTGATGACGAGCTCCTTGTCTGCAAGCTGGAGTGAGTCGTAGAGGACGCCAGAGAGGAAGTTGAACAACTCGGTCTTGTTCTCGTCGACTCTGAGGAAGCTGGCCCAGTCCCCGGGTATAGTTGCACTACCCACCACTCGTGTTCTAACCCCTTTTCCCCGCTTGGCTCTTGCCGTACCCTTCAACGAGTCTGTAATGTAGCGGTCCCACACCAGGTCCAGTCGCGTGGATTGATGAAGTTTTGAGAGTATGTAAGGCACAAAGACTTGCTTGGCATACTCGTTGAAGGTTTTTGCTGTAGCAGGCTTCAGTAACTGGATGATGACTACTCCATCTAGGACAATGCAGCTGGTTGGAGGAACCTCAGAACGGGGCTGACTGAAGTCTTCTAGACAAGTAAGAAGATCACTCTTTACACCAAGCCGGATGCCACCGCCGTCCGATAGTGCAGGCGGGCAGGCTTGGTTTTCATGTTGGAAGAATTCATCTAGATTCCCATCCCGGTTCTGGCACCCGATATACAGACGAGAGAAGAGGTCCACGTCGTTCTTGAGGGATTTCATTTGCTGCTTGCCCTTTGCCTGAGGTTTTGTAGCAGGCTGACCGAATATTTTGAGCTTGTTTCTGTGGATGGCATCTTCTATGGGTTTCGTTCTCTCCACCAGGCGTTCTCTGACGAATTTGTCAAACTGCTCCTGTCCCAATTTATGTGCACGACGGAGGGCGTCTACAGCTCCAGGTGGCGCGATCTCCTTGGTATCGAGTACCAGCAGATCTTGACTATCCTCCTCAAATGGATTCCCAAAGTCTTCCATCACTTTGATCATTGACTGTACGTCTTTTAGGAAAGCAGTCTGCACACTCGATGACTGGTCATGATGCTTTGTGTCTTGTGACCGGTCTTGCTTTGAGTCCTGGAACTCTTCAATGAGCCTGGCAACCTCTGGTCCTGCCACCATCCACCGTCGTAGTGCGCTGGGATTGTCAGTCAGGCCTACTGCGCCTCCGTCTCCTTTGATGGCTGCATTGTTCTGCTCGTGGGCCTGATCGACAGGGATGGCGGAGAACGGCCTGTTCGTCTTCTGGACGGTGAAATTCCCAGCTCGGAATTCCTCGGCTATTTCAGGGTGTGTCGTCGGCAGTTCCACCATGTCTCGCAGATGCACAGGAATCCAGCGCGCGTAGTTGGTGTGATCCAGGGCATGGAACCACACAGCTAGTTCTCTGAGGGCATCGACGTACATCGCAAACGACGCTTGGCGCAGAGAGCGCACGTACACCAGGACCGTCAGTTCCAGTTGCAGTACAGTTGCCCAGTAGTGGAACTGGGGGCAAGTCTCCGCCTTTTGCTGGCACCAGTCAGCAAACTCCAGCTGCTCGGTCCCGGCGTCATCCAGCTGGTCAATGTAGTGGTTGTAGGCGTGCTGCTGCAGTGTGAAGAGGGCTGCTGCTGTCACTTGATGCGCTCGCCTGGTTCGACTGACATGTGATGCCCGCAGGAAGGAATCCGCTGTCCCGGCACTGGTGATCTTTGCCTGAACCAGTGCTTGCACCCATCCGCTCCCTTGCAACCAGTCACCAACGGTCTTCAGCGCTGCCATCTCGATATGAAGACCTCCAAAGAGGATGACGAACTTCTCTTCACCATATTCCTGTGGCCACTTCCACTGGATTTGCTTTGCCAAAGCAAAAAGCGGTTGGTCGAATGTGACCACTGGAATCTGGCTAGGGTTAAGATGTTCCACTGCGTTCCTTACGACATCCATGGAGTGCTTGATCATTGCCACGGTATGGGCACTTTCCAGGAAGAGTGGGAGTAGTGCGGTGGGGCAGATGGTCCGACTGGCGGGCATGGACTGCTGACTTGCGTGGTATGCAGCCCATGAAATGTTCTCTAACGGAGAACTTTCTTGTAGGGCAACTTGGATGTGTTGTAGCCAGAGATGCTCTCTTTCAACATATTGCTTGAGGCCGCTGTTGCCGCTCAGGGATGTCACGTTGGTATCCGGTATCTGTGTGTTCTTGATGCTGCCGGTGACGGATGGGAGATCTGTATAGTAGTGTGGCAAACGGTCAACTGATTTGAGGCCTCTTTCGTTCGACCCTCCGAGGATAGTGATGCCGCGGTCAACGCCGGCCCCATGGAACGCAGGGTGTTGCACGAGGGAAATAGCAGTCCCATGGAATGACTGTTTTGAGGTGGTGGAACTTGGATTATGGTCGATGTTTTAATTGATGTTTGTCAGCATTGTTCATCAAATTCGAATCGGTACCTACACGATCATGAGATTCTAGTCGCCATTTCATCTGTAATTAGCATAAATATGTAAATTAATGTAGGAGCATCTCCTAAAATATGACTTAATAACTATCTGGCATGTTTTGATTAAAAACCATTCAATAAACATTCACTAAAACCTTCAGCAGCAAACTTTATCTAACTTCTTTCGTTTTTCGGGTGTCCGCTGGCGGCCATTTTGGAAAATGGCCGCCACGGCCGCCAGGGGGCAGTTGGCCGATGGCTCCACATCCAAATTTGTTTATAATATATCGGTCTACCTCTGTGCCAAATTTGGTGCTTTTATCAAAAAGTGCACAATATGTTGAAATTTCCTAGCTAAACCGCCGCACTAATAAGCTTTTGAGCCCCGGAATCAACCTTGTCGCTCTTATCCGTACATTTTCCAGAGAGGTTATATCTTTTTTTTTTTTTTTTTTTTAGTAATTGGGTTCCAAATTTTTACCAAATTAAGATGAGATCTCACTAATGCGATATAAAGTTTATTGGAATTTTCTTTGTTTAAATAGATGAAAGATCTTCTGATAACCTAGATGAAAGATCTTCTGATAAGCCCCATAAGTCTACTTCCTTTGTTAATCTTTTCATTTATATGGTTTTCAAAATTAAATTGTTCATCCACGAACATGCCCAAATCTTTTTCTATTTCAGGATTGGCAAGTATGCGTTTATTTTATTTATGGTTTTCTGTTTATTCTTGATTTCAGTAATTATCATTGCATTTTCTGCATAGTCAATTGGAGGCCTTCATAACATGCATCAATAACTTAATACACTATTGCATAAAATGCTTACTGCAGACACAGGTGTTGCGTCTGCAACCAATGGATTCCAATGTTAAATTCTACTGTAGATAATCCATTAAAATGGAAACATTTAGTTACACATGAATTTAACACAGACTCAGGATGTGCAATTTCTTAGCTCCCACTCCTTGAGGTGCACACACAAAAAATGTATTGAACATACTGCGCAGTTTTTGACGAATTATATTTGAACAAGGTTTTACACTCACGTTATAGCTGGAGTAATAACTATAATCTATGTAATTAGCAGATATTAAAATGAGTTTTAGAATTAGGTAATTTTGTATTTTTTATTCTTATGATATCTTTGTAAATGTCGAAAAGAAGCGAAGATTGAGCTTTTGAAAGAGAATGGGCGTTGTTGTTTTGGTAGGCGAAGCTGTCGAGAGACGAGAGAGGAGCTGTCAGTTGTGTGAAACAAGATGAGGTCATGCAGTGTTGCGGGCTGTCGAAATGTTTTTGGAGTTCACAACAAGAGTTTTCATAGGTTCCCGTATAACAAGGAAATAAAAGAGAAATGGATCAAATTCATTAAACTAACTCGAGATGATTGGCAATCCTCAGAGTCGGGCGAGGCTCCCAGCTCGAATCAAGTGATTTGCCAGGACCACTTCCTGTCGTCCGACTATGAATACTCTCGTGGTGGTTCCTCGACCAAGTTGAGGCTTCGATCTTCTGCCATTCCTTCCATTTTGGTCCTGTCCCACGCAGTTCCTTCCACTTCTGACGCCAGCGGAGTGCGTAGAGGCATCGTTTGCATTCCATTACACTTGACCGTCAACAAGGATTGGGATAACAAGATGTCTTCTCTTGTTTGCCACCGAGATAAATTATTTCACTGCGACAGATGATTTGAGAACAACAAGTCAAAGCCAAATACTTGTTGATGTCAAGTTAAACAAATGTGCAGAGTCTAGAATAGCATTGGCTTCTTTCGTGCAGAGAGGAGGGAGGTAATATACTGCTTTAATGCACTGTCAGTTTAAGAAATGAAATATAATGTAATATGATGTAGCTGGTAAATTGGTATTCTTTAGATACAGAAATTCAGAATCTTAAGATTGAAACAGAGTTAATATGCACTAAATTAACACTAAATTCAAGCTGATCCTAACAGCTTACTCTGTTGTAGATCTCATACCTGGTTTCTTCCAAATTATATAAGAATGAAAATTCATTGTAAAAGAAATAATAACTCATTTGTACTGGGATTGTTTAGATTCTTTTCTTCTCCTAAAGTAGGTGATGTTCAAAGTGTAATATGAAGTGCATTCTCTTAATTGGGGGTAAAGTTGCTCTTTTAATGTGTTGGGTGATTAGGTTGACCTTTAAAATTGTGCATTGCATACAGAGGAAGTGCCAGAGAAGGTTCCTATATATACAGGTATATATCAGTAGTATGTTTGTCCTTGTCATTTCATTGACCAGTATGTAAATGGAATATAATGTATATATTGAAAATGCTGAAGAATTTTAGTGGTAAGTTTATGTTGAAGGCAGACTAACTTGTTGAACTTTATGATCATAATCAGTGATTTAGATTGCTGTTGAGGAATCATAGTATCAAACTGCAAATGTTTAGATATAAATCTTGGTTCACTTAGCGTACATAATATATTATTTGGTCACCTATACTTTGCCAGTATTGCTCTTGATGGGGACAATATTATACCTTTGTATTGTTTCAGTATATCATGTAGTCAAGCAACATGGTTTATTAGGTTTTACATTGTGGATAATTTGTTAAGAAGCAAAATAAGGGGCAGTGTATTGTTTTAGGTACATTTTATGATAACTACATTGTAAGCAACTTTTTTTTTACTTAAAAAGTTTTCATAGGTTGGGCAGGACTGTGAAGCTAGTGAGTAGATAGAGACTATGGGGTATTCTAGTCTAGGTGTGTATGGAAGTATTCTATAGTAACAGAAGGAATTGGAATAGGCATAATGCAACAACAACAAAAAACTGCACCAGGAGCATGCTACTTAAATATGAAATAACTTACCACCTGCATCACACAACATATCTATACAAAAGCACATTCACTCTCAAATCATAAAATAAGTACATCAGGTCTGACCACCAAACTCCTGACAACATCAAACACTTCCAGACATTAGCCCCACAGAAAAATCCTTCCCAAGAAAAGAAGAAGAAAAACTCTAACATTACTAGATTCAGGTCACCATCTTGCACTAAAATATTACCAAACACAGAATAAGCTCGGCCACAGAAACAAACTGCCCCAGATCCTACACTTTCCCGCCCTACCCATACCTAGACAACAACACAAGAGAACCAACTCAAATGGCTGTTTGCTGGTTACTTGGGAGCCATGGTTCTCCTGCAAGATGGATCTCCTGGGACAATGAATTGATTTATTGATATAGAATAGGATTGAACAAGGATAATAGAGCCTTATGCTGTGGCTTTATAAAATTCATCAAAACATTGTTACTCGACATTGATGACAGTAATTGATGCATTGAGTTTCACTGAGAAGAAACCCACAGCCCTTTCATAGATCTCTGGGAAGAATATTTGGATTGTTTTCAATGTTTTACTATTGTGGGTCATCCCTGTATTCCGACCCTGGGCAGTGGGCAGGATACAGGGATGACTCGTTATCCATGAGGAGCTAAGATGAGAGAGGGGGAAAGGGTGGTGGATGGGAGTAGATACATGCCTCTGACTTGGCTACCTTCCTTATAGCCTCTTGGTATATGGATAGAATAGACAAGTGTGGGTCAATTTCAACTATGTCACCAGCTTAGTGTTAGGTAGAGGGGAGCAGTAGCCAGTTTATCAGCTCTTATGTGAAAAAAAGGGGAGGAAATGTAGCTGAAGTTGATAGAGATCTTGGGCTCAGTCCAGAGACAGAGTGTGAGCCCTTCAGGGTTACCTCTCCAGATAAACGTGAGGGTGTCGATGGGTTTGGAAGAAGGCCAGCAGGGAGATCATTTTCTCTGATGTCAACCTTGCAGGAGTGCTAGTAGTAGGTACTTGTCAGTGGTCCCTGTCTAGCCATTTATGTATTTCTGTTTGCCAATGCAAGTAGACAGGAATGACAATTAGGAAGACACATTATGAGTAATTGTGAGTTTAGGGTGACCGTATATGTTGGGTTGAATTTACATTTTCATTTGAATTTTTCAAGTGTAATATCATGATATTTTTCTATTCTTTAGAAATATGCTGTAGGAAGCATCATCTTCATCCAAGAACTTCTGCCTTCCATGTAGTGATATGTCGACAAGGGTCAGTGAAATGAAAGAAATTAAAGGCTCCATATAGTAGTATGGGTTCTCTGGCACTTACATACCCCCCCTCCCATTTTCTGCCATATTAGCAAAGTTAAAATTCTTTTCTTTTTATGTAAATATACCCACTGTGATAAAGAGTCAAGGAAACCAGATTAAAGTTAGTTGAACTCCACAGGTTGGGAGTTGGGACTTGGCTAGCAGTGTGGCAAATCCTCTCAGTATTTCGTGTTTTTGTTTGCACTTAGTATACTTTAGTTCAATGTTTTGCTCTTGTAGTAGTTATATGTACTGTTTGCTCTTAGATGTTTCATGTCACTGTTCTTTTTTTTTTTTTTTTTTACTACACAGTTCTGTGTAGATAAGTGTTCTCTAAAGTTCTTATTTTAGTTAATTTCATGGGAGTAGAACTGAAGATTTATGTAACTTTTTTTTTGCAGGTTTGTGGAGAATCTAGTGCTGAGCCAAAAGATATTGGAGATGAACCAGATTTTGATGAAGAAGAGTTGCAGGCACTCAACGACAATCTGGATGATGATTCAGATTCATCTTCAGGGTCCAATGGACCAGTTCGTAGGAAATCAACCAGGTGAGAACCAACTATTGGGATGAGATTTGATTTACACTTATTGCAAATAAGAAATAGGAGATAGGGTTGATGAAAGAATATTAGGATGGTTTGGACACATGGAAAGAATGAGTGAAGAAAGACTAGTAAAAGAGGTATGGAAGGCAGATGTGGAGGGAGTGAACATGAGGGGACGTCCTAGGATGAGGTGGATGGATGGGGTGAAGGGGGCTTTGGGGAAGAGGGGAATGTCTGTTGAGGAAGGACGGGAGAGGACAGAAGACGGGTGAATGGAGAATGGTTGTATATGGATGATGATGTGATTGCATGAGGTGGAATGGGCGGGGGGATGGGGGGTGAGGTAGTATGTGTGAGCAAAATTTGACGCAGCCCGAAGGGATTTCTCCCCGTCTTCTCCTTTTATGCAATGGGGGGACGGAGAGGGGGGATCGCCGATTCAATGAAGCGGCCTTGCTGTGGATGTGCTGTGTCTTGCGACACTGCTTCTGACCCAGGGCAGTGGACAAGGTGCAGGGATGACCCGTCATCCAGGAGGTGCTAAGATAAGAGGGAGGGTGGAGGGGAGTGGAGTGTATTCAGGGATGGAATGGGTGGAAATGATTTTATGACTTTTCCTTTTTGGGTACCTCCCTTGTAAGGGGAAAAAAGCCTTGGTATATGTATGTATGTATGCATGCAAATAAGAAACAAGTATAGTGAGGTTGTTCACTGCCAGGAGTTGCTATCCAGCTCTTCACCTCAGATGGGTCTCAAGAAGATGTATATTAGTGTGCCCTGGACACAGACAGTGATGTGGGAGGGTGGGTTTTTTTTTTGGAGTTCAGAGTACAGCAGGAGACAGAAGCAATGGGAAAGTGTCTGCCAACCATTGCAGCAGGAAACAAAGAAAGAAGTAGTTGCAAGAGATGACAGTAGGAACTATGTTTAAGTGAGTAGTAATGGCACTGAAATGAAACCATTTGACAAGTAAGTTTGATCATTCAGTTAATCAATCCATTGCCTCAGGTCTGATTAAGTAATACTTGCCTCAAGTCCCACATTGGCTGGCAACAGTCCTTGGGCCCTCCCATAGATCTCTATGAGAAGAAACTTTGGACTGTTGTCTATGTTTTATTAGTGCGAAACTGTTTCTGTCACTGGTTTATTGTGGTAGAAGGGGAAGGGAGTGATCACCAGTTGTCTGGTCTCCATACATGAAAAAGTGTAAGAAATACAGTTGAAGTTGATAGAGATCTTGAGGGATCAGTCTGAAAAGCTACTATCAGTCCCTCAGGGCTACACCTGTAGGTAAGGGTGTTGACAGGTTTTGAAAATGGGCAACTTTGCTGTTCATTTTACAGGACCACCTCATGCCCAAGGACTCTCTAACAGGAGACCCACAACTTTCAGGTAACTGGCAATGGCCACCAGACTGGCCCATAGGTCTCAAGGAGATGTGGCCCAAATGTGCGAGTACCTGGTCTCCTGGTTGGGCTTAAAATTGATCTTAATTGTTATGTGAACCAAAAATTATGTTGGTAATAGAAATGGATCTCTTGCAAGAGAGAACCAGGAGGGTGGATTGATTGATTGAATGAGAAATGGGTCTATTGATGGCTGTTTCACAAAATTACTATTGAACATGTCTTTAATCGTAATGGTGATACTTGTTGCCTCAAGCTTCTTCATATGGAAAATCAGCAGCCCCACAGAGGCTAGCAGTGGTTTTTGGGTCCTCCTACAGGTCTCCATAGAAAAAGAAAGAAAGAAAAAATACATACATACATATACCAAGGCTTTTTCCCCCTTACAAGGGAGGTAGCCAAAAAGGGAAAGGCATAAAATCATTTCCACCCATTCCATCCCTGAATACACTCCACACCCCTCCACCCTCCCTCTTATCTGAAAAAATAAATTTAAAAAATTGGACTCTTGTCTGTATTGTATTGGTGTGGGACTGTATCTGTGTCTCCAGTGAAGAAGTAATTTTAGTTGTCAGCTCTTCATGTGTGAAAAGTTGTATTAAATACAGTTAAAGTTGATGGAGTTCCTGATCCCAGTCCAGAGAATGCATGTCAAATCCCGGAGGTGGGCAGTCTGATTATTAGATTAATTTTATTCACATTCTTTAATCAGATAATCAAATCAGACTAACCCCTGCCAAATGAATGGGATAATTGCAATTGGACTGCCAAAAATTTAAAGCGATTTGCAATTAATTCATGTTGACGTTGTCTTTGTTTATTTCGGCAGTCACTATTCGGACTTCAATTTTTTTTTAATTGTGCCCACCTCTGTCAAATCCTCAGGGCAGATGGGTTTTGAAAATGGGCAGCTTTGCTGTTCATTTTGTAGAACCACCATAAGAAGGTATCCATCATTGGCACATATGAGACTTCGTTAACCACTTCAGTATGATTTGAATTCTTGTGCACAGCATCGGCTGCCATATGTAATTTGCATCACACTACTTGCATTATAAAATATAAAGTCACTGCTGTATTACTCATTCTCTTTTACTCTGAGTAATTATAAACACAGAAAACGTGATCAGACCAGTTCACAGAATCCAGGGGTAACTCATGTACAACTACAAAAAATATACATAATCAAGACACTGACGCTGATATCCTTGTGTACCCACTCGTACCTCATGATGCCTACATAGGTGTCATCATACTGAAGTGGTTAAGAAAGTATCCAACAGTTCCATTGCTCTTCCTCCCACCAACCAAAATGGTGACATTGAAACTGACCCATGCTAATACAACACAAACAGTGGTCTAATGTTTTTTCCCAGAGGAAGGACTTGAGGACTGTTGCTGACCACTTAGGGATGCAAGCTTCCCATCAGTGAAACTGGAGGCAACAGTTATTATTATTGCCATAACCTGTCATGAAATCTATGTGCACAGTAAGCATTCATATTGGATAATGTGATCATAATGTAACTTTTTCTGTCTCTCATAAGTGGTTTTCTGAGAATCTTGTTCTGAATTACAGGCTGAAGTTGACAACAGGAGCCCCAAAGCCAAAACCCAGGGAGAAGAAGAAGCAGCATAAATGTCCACACTGCCCTAACCGTTTATTCCGGAGCCCAACAGAATTGAGCCGTCACCTGCGATCACAGGGTTACAGAAAACCCTACATTTGCCCTACATGCAGCTCAGCTTTCACCACCCTTGGGGCTCTTCAGAAACACCGTAAGACCCATAAGGTGGAGAAGAAATACTACTGTCCACAGTGCCCTGACAAGGTCTTCAAAGTTCCTTCACAGCTGAAATCACATTCTCTCCAGCACCAACAGGAGAAACCCCATCAATGCCCTCATTGTCCTAAGAATTTCAAGCAACCGTCAGCTCTGCAGCAGCACATCCTGCGCCACACAGGAGAACAGCCTTACAAGTGTCCCTATTGTGGAGTTCCTTTCCAGGTTCCTGGTAACTTATGGAGGCACATGGCTGGGCACACCCGGACACGACCTTACACATGTCCGTACTGCAGCACTAATTTCACGTCCTCGTGTAATTTGCACGGACACCTGCTTTTGCATGTCAAGGATGACCAACCCTATAAATGTCTTCCCTGTGCTCTGGCATTCTCTGATGCATCTATGCATCAAATGCATCTTGTCACACACATTCAGACACAAGAGGAGCAGGAGGCACCACCTCCTGAACCAGCAACAACATGCGAAGAGGAACCCCAAGCAGAGGACTATTCAGCAGCAATGTGTGAAGCTGAGCTGGAAGATTCTGCTGAAGAGGGCCCAGCTGCTGATGGAATACGTGTTCCAGAATACTCAATGGCAATCTGCCGGGTAGAGCTGGAAGAACCTCCCGAAGAGAAGGAGCAAATGGCAGCTACAGAGGAGAGTAAGGCTGGATTAGTTCAGGCTCCAGAGGAAGGAACTAGGGGAGAAGTAGTAGAGAAACCAGGACCTGTAGATGAAGCACCTCTAGCATTATTATCAGTTCCTGGACACTATTAGATGAATTAGAACAAATAAATGTAGTAAGAGCATATTTGTGTTTGATTATCATCCAAGATGAGATGGTAAGTAATATAAAAGCCATTATAATTTTTGTGGTTTAACATTTAGTCTTAATGATATAATGGAGAAAGGGATGTTATCTACTCTTATAATCATGCACACATATGTACATGTACCAAAAAGCTTTTCCCCCTTGTAATGGGGGTGGCCAAATCGAAATATATACCCACCTTACACCTATCCTACACCCACCAGAAAACTTGTTTGGTGACCTGCAAATGCATGCCCAAGTTTACAAAAACATGATTTATTTATGATAATAGTTGTTTCTTTGGTATGCTAGTGGCATAACTGGAAGCATTCACATAGCTGCTGGTTCAAATCCTGCACTTCTCTGCTTCCCAGCAGTGACTGTTACTTGCCCCAGCAGTTCAAGCACATAGGGCAAAGGTGACTGCTTTGGCTGCACTTATGCACCTCCTGGCATAGGTTCCTCACTTTCTTCTTGATTCGAGTTTCATTGACTGGAAACCTGTAGCCCCAAAGGAGCTGGGAATGGTTCCTCGGACCCTCCCAAAGACTTGCTGGAAAATTGGAGTGGTGTCTATATTGTATTATTGTGGGACTGTTTCTATGTCACTGACTTGGAGGAGGAGAGCAGTCAACAGTTGGCAGCTCTCCTTGGGTGAAAAGGTGGAGGGAATGCAGTTAATCACTTTGGTACAGTGATGCCTACGTAGGTGGTGTGAGTGGGCACATGAGGATGCCAGCGTCAGCATCTTGATTATATATTTTTTTGTAGCTGTACATGAGTTAATCCAAGATTCCGTGAACTGGTTTGATCATGTTTTCTGTGTTTATTATTACTCAGAGTAAAAGAGAATGAGTAATACAATAGTTACTTTATATTTTATAATGCAAGTAGTGTGATACATAGTACATATGGTAGCTGATGCTGTTCATGAGAATTTGACTCCTGCTGAACTGGTTAAAGCTGATAGAGATGAATCCTGGGACAAGTCCAAAGGCTGAGGTTCAGGCCCAGGACCTGCACCTCCAGATGGAGGCAAGGAAGATGATGAGTTTTGAAGAGTGGTGGACTGGTGGTAGAGAGACGATTCTCCGATATCCATCTCATACAACCACCTTGTCCAGGTACCTCTTATCAATCAATCAGTTGTGAGTATACAAGGGGACATGAAAAGAAACTCAAAAAGGATAGTTATAGAAGAAATATGGAAAAAAAAAAGTTTTCCACACAAAATGGTGAATGTCTGGAACAAATTAGACAAAACAATAGTGTGTGCAAACACCATACAAGAATTTCAGAACAAACTATATGTTGTGAGATACAAAGATGGGTCACTATGAGCATAGCTCCCCTTCCCGTATAATATAACTAGGTAAATACACACTGGTGGCAGTCTCCACAGTCTCTTGGAGCATGTTTCCATGCAGCCACCCTTCCTTCTCCATAGAGGGTTGTTCTTTGTGGAGACAACGCTGAATAGGATCAACATCAGGGAAATGTGTGCCACATACCCATACAGCTGGAGTTGATGTTCATGAATTATGTCGGTAACAGGTCTAGACTTAGCCTCGCTGTACTGTCTCTGGTTTTATACAAATTCATTCCATGGATACCCCGTAGCAATGGTAACAAATTCCAATGCAACATTATTATGAGCAAATTGTTAATAATTTACCTTCTTGTAGAACCAGGTCCAATATCATTACAGATAGTACAGTATTGCACTCCTTTACCCATGCTCTTGTGGCCATGTATACCATACAATAAGAAAAATGATTTATATATATATAAATAGAAACACCAGTGACGGCAATATCAATAAAATAATTTCGACAGTCGTCCCCGGACTCGAACTGAGTCCAGGTATTACAACGACAAAAGTCTATCAAGGATATGTACCAGCTTAACCACAAGCTATGAGTGGGCTTAGTTCTCTGTAGAATTAAGTTAGGATGGCAATTAGCGGTCAACTTAGTCCCTCAGGAAGTGAGATTAATTCCCAGGTTGGAGAATTTTAGTCTCAGTAGCTCAGTTACTTCTCGCAAACCTCGGTTTGAGTCCAGGGATGACTCTGAATTATGTGATATATATTTATGGTTTCAAATATCATTACATAATTTAAAAATCTACTCCCTCTATAGCCATGTTAAGTATCCCATAAAATATATTCTATCCTATATACCTGGAGTCAAAGGCACGTACCCACTCCCACTAATGGGGATAAATTGCATTGATAGAAGAGATCACATAATTAAAGATGGGATGGATATAAAAGTCATGAGAATAAACTAAAAAAGACTGCATGTTGGAAGGATGTCAAGAAATACAGTTTTCCATATACAGACGCTCCTCAACTTACGTTTTAGTTACGTTCCGAACGGCCGAACGTAAGTTGAAAATGAACGTAAGTTGTTACTGTACTATACATCCGTAAATTCTATTACCGTGTCTTATAAAACACCCCTAAATCATTAATTATACACATAACATTGTAAAATAATAACAATTTCAAATAAATTGAATTCAAGCAAAATAAATTGAGATGGTGGAGGAGGATGAGGCAAGGCACGTTCAGTCTGTCGTTTGTTCCATGTAAACAATGGACGCAGCGTCATGCGTAAGTATCGTTTGAACTACGGAGAGCGCGCTAATCTAAAAAATTCACTCAAATTTTTTTTTTTTTTTTTACAATTTTTTTTTTACAGTCAGTTCAAACAAAATCGAAAAAACGGAAAACGAATGAATGTAAGTAGAGGAGCGTCTGTAGATGCATAGATATGTGGAATAGTGTAGATGGTGATTAGCCCAAGCTCAAACAATACATGAATTAAAATCTAAATATGATAACTAGAAATCAAGGATATAGATTAAGTTGGAACTGTACATGAATTTGCGTCTAGGTATGTTAGAAAATTAGAGAATAGGAGACAGGACCCAACAAGTGTTACGCCTTTATACTACAAGTAGGTAAATACCCATTCCACTTCCCTCCTCCCTCTAATCTTAGCTCTTTGTGGATGATGGGTCATCCCTCTATCCTGCCAACTACCTTGGATCAGAGGTAATGTAGCAAGATGCAGTACTTCCACAGCAAGACCACTTCACTTAATAGGTGACCCCCCTCTCTTTCCCCTCATGCTGAACAAGAGAAGATGGGAAAAAATCCCTTCGGGCTTTATCAAAATATCATTCACACATAAGCACCCCCATCCCCACCCCTCCCTTCCTTGCATAACGGTACCTATTATCTATATACATCCACTCTCCACTTATCCCTATCTCCTGCCTTCTCCCTTTCTTGCTTAACAGACATTTCTATTAAATGCTAGAGCACATACGACGCCAGTGATTTTAAGAGAGCGTTTCTATAACTTTCTGTATCTATTTGCGGAACATCAGCTGGGGTATTATGGGACTGAGTAAAGTTTGTGTCCTCAGCAGTGTATCAGATAGGGTAGCTTGGACTGTGATTTGTATACATTAGATACATTAAAATAATTCAAATTATGCACTAGCTTCACAGGGTTTAGATGATGAAATTGGATCAGGGGAAAAATAATGCACATTTCTAGTTGGGCACTTCACTGATAAAGTAGGAAACAACATGACTTGTGTATTGTACTGAATTGTGCATTGGGAAGTTTAGAGATGAGAAAAATGAAAGGTGAAATACAAATTCAATCTGCAGGAAAATATCACATGTTAATAATAAATATTCTTCCAAAAGTATGTACATTGTAAATAGACTTGGATAACTTGATGAAACAACAGTGATCAAAATAGATTTAATATTAGATGAGAACTACAATATAGTAGTGCTCCTGTTAGAGCAAATAAAGAAAGGAATCAAAGAATAGATGAGAGTAACAATATTAGCAATGTTACTGTTGGAAATAGAGTAAATATAGGAAGTGACCATAGAATGGTGGATTGTATGGTTAAGTTGGATTTCAGGATTAAGAGAAATGAAATAGTCTTCAAAAATAAATAATCCTTGCAAAGATAAAGGATAACAAGAAATTCATTTGAAATAAAACAGGTTTTAAATTCTAAAGAATAATGAGAACATAATTGGGGGCAACTAATTTGTTGCGAGTATCATTAAGGAAATTGCAGGGAACATGAGAAAACAATAGAGAAAGCAGAGATCAGAAAAAAGAAAAAGAGAAACATGAATCATAAAGAGGAAACTATTCAAAAAAGTAAAATTATTCAACATGCTGAGCAGTGTCAAGCTTTAAGGATGCAGATCATTTCTTTGAAAGATAGAATATTTTGCTTCTTAAGCACAGAGGCAATGATAAATAAAGGAATTTAACTGAGAGCTTTTACTCTTCAGCTACTGCATTTCCATTTGAAAATTCACCTGTTGTTAATAGTGATATATGTACTAGAAGTTACAAATGAAGAAGTAACATCCTCTCTAAAAAGTATAAAATGAGGAAAAGCACCATATGAAAATATCATATTGACATCTAAAATGCTAAGGTGAAGAAGTTCATAATAAGCTAGAAGTGTACTAGAAGTTAAAAATGAAGACTAAGAACCTGTACTACATAATATGAAATGAGTAAAATATCTAGGTAGGAGGGAGACTAATGGATTTTCTGAAAGGTGTAGGGAAAGAAGTTCATTACAGTATTAACTGATATGGTTTAATGTCACAAATTCCCTCTATTGGAAGGCTAGGATGGCACCCCTAACAAAGGGCTTTGTGGCAAGGAATTTAATGAACCATGCCCAGGGTTACACTTTGCTGGTGGCAGGGTTTGAACTGCCATCTCCTTGATCCAGTGGCAGACTTAGCCTACATGGTGCCCTGGCCAAACCTCACCTTCGGTGCCCCCCTTCCACAATGCACATAAAATGCTTGGCTTCTCCCCCTCCACAATGTAAATAAGAAGTTTAAGACGACCAAAACTTTCACAAAACAACTTTTTATTGAAATATTAATTGCTACTACAGAATAAAAGTAAATAATTTGCGAATTTTACAAACCTTGCAAAAAATATTGTACGCGTCAAAGTCCCCCTCTCTCTCTCTCTCTCCTTTTATGGGACTTTTATACATTCAGTATAGATAGACTCAGGCTCTCATGGTTTGATCTGCATTTGGAAGGGGGCAATGCTGCCCCTCCCAAGTGCTGCCCTGGGCGACCGCCCATACCATCCATAGGAAGATCCGCCACTGCCTTGATCCTTGCTGCAAGTAATGACACTCTAACTTGCTCAGCCAGCAAGCTTCCTGACTCGTTACAGTATAGATCAGCTAATTATATATCCAGTGCATACATCAGGAAATTGTTCCTGAATCATGGCATGAAGCTATAGTGACTTTCTTTTACAATAAAAGAGGCCAGGAAAACCTTAGTAACTACCAAACTATTAGTTTGTTTAAATGCATGTAAATTTTCTATAACCCCCCTCCCTCCACTTGTGCTGATTAATCATTTCCTCAGCTGCACTGTGCAGCCATGAGGTGCTGAACCCTAAAGAGATTAAGCATTTGGAGCTATTGTGTAATACCCCAGCCCTTCAATTGCATTTTTGGCTGCACCCCTGGTATCAAGAATTATCAGTTATAAATTCTACTATGTTCAGTTCCTAATTGGTAAAAGTATTACATTTTTTAGATGGTTCATAGAAAATAATCAAAGTTGTTGGATAGGGAGTGTCACTGAAAAGCTGGCACTACCTGGGAATTGAACCCATGATAAGAAGATAAGAATGATAGGGACTGCAAGAGACCATAAGGCCTACACTATGCAATTCTATTTCCATTATCACCTATCATCCCCATTCACTGAATTATCTAACCTTCTCTTAAAACAACCAATAGTTTTAGGACTCACTACATGGTTACTAAGTCTATTCCATTTGTTAACCACTTTATTGGTAAACCAGTTCTTGTCTATTTCCTTCTTAAATCTAAATTTGTCCAACTTAAGTCCATTACTACAAGTCCTACCCTGCAGTCTTAATGTGATGACCTTGCCTGCATCACCCTCTGACCCATTTGAATACCTCTGTTAGATCACCCCAGAGAGTGCAAGTTAAGGTGTCTAAGCCAGTCTTCGTACAGTAAATTTCTGAGTCCATGTATCATTTTGGTTATTCTCCTCTGTAGTGATTCTAGTGAATTAATATGCATTCTATCTGGCAAGTGGGCCCTCCCACTTGCCAGGTAGGTGTGGTTACCAATTACTGCTCAAAGGTGACATTGAGTTTTTTAAGTGATGGAACAAAAAACACTTGCTGTGAGCATTTGGACTGGAAATAAAGATTGAGCTCTGACAACTGATAGCACAGAATGATTAATCACAATTAAAAGGGTAGTTAACTTCTCAGAAATTTCTCAGGAATGAGAAATAGAGAAAAATAAAATATTACTGTCTTGCATGTATTATTTTTTATAATTGTTGGAATGTTAAAATAAACAAATTTCTATATTGTATTTCTTTTGGAGGGTTCATTAGGTCTTTATATCCATAACAGCCTCAGTCACTTATGTTAGTATGTTATTTCTTAAGTTTAAAATATAAATTTTGTATATTTTTTTCTAAATTGTATATTGTAACCTGCGAGTCAAGGTAGCTATGTATATAGGAGAGGAATATTCCCACCCCTTTTACATCTTTCTGCTTAAATTAATGAAGATCTCACTTTATTTCTAACTCAATAATATTGGCAGTTAATCCATGATACACTTGTCTCATGCAACTGGTCACAGCCTCAGTCTGGCAAGGGTAGGGTCAAAGATTCCATGTTCAGGTGTCTTGTGCCTGTTTTGGATCACACTTCAGGGTCTTGTAGCTTCACTTGCCTCATCTCCCACTTAGGAAGAGGGTAGTAAAATCATAGAGCAGCAGTCAGAAATAGGCCATTATGAGGAAGACCAAATTTACTATTAATAGTCAGCATTTTTTTCCACAGGGGCAATATTGCACTGAATAGATAGTCATAGAGGCAGAAGAAAGAGATTGTAAAAGTTAAAAGTGATCAGCATTTTATTTTGCTTTTAGTACTGATTAGTCTACAGTCATAAAAGAATGTTGCATGACTGATCTGTAGGAGTATCACTCAAGTTTCTAAAATATTGACTGTATAAAACTTATGTAGTCAGTACCCCCATATGGGGGAACAAAATCTAACTGCTATCTCACAATCTCATAATGGTACTCCTGCATTCAGCTTCCACCAGGGAGTTGATGCTGAGTATGTTGCAGCAACTAAGACAATATATTCAGTCACTATCAGAACTTTTCTCAAACTCTTCAGCAATAACTTGATTCTTCTTATCAACAACCCAAAATCCTCCAGATGGTGATCTCTGGAAGCCTTTAGTCACAGTTCATGTGGCAGTGGTGTAGACTTGATGGTCACCCTGTACTGGGGCTGAGAGGACAGTACAGGTTGGTAGTAGCCTGCACAACTGAGGAATCTTTTCCAGGATCTGTTCTGCAAATCTCACTTAGGGAAAAGGCAAGAAAAAGGGTCTTAAACATAACCTACCTCACTCAAATCTGGCTGGGGACTAATCCCTGCAAGGTCGCTCTAATTGCGGTAAGAATAATAATGAAGAAAACAAATAATAACAAGAAGGGAGCAGCAGTGTCTAAATACAATAAAACCACCACACCAGTAACCTCCCCAATTCATAAATATCGCTAAAGCAACCCTTCTTCAAACACCTGAAGCAAATTACCCCCACCCTCCATACCCACTGGAGCAATGTAAAATTATGTGTTTGATACAGAAAAAATAGAATTATCAATGCATCTATATATTTATATTTTTCTGCTGGGCTTCTCTAGGGAGAGTTTGATTGTTTATATTGCATGAGTGTACAACATTTCTGTAGCTTGGTCCTAAGATTAGTTTGGATGACTTTTAGCAAAGACACCAATCACCAGTGGGATGTTTGTACTCCAGATAAATGTGAACTGATGGTAATATCACAACAAAGATATGTCGTAGCACATTTGTAAAATAATACTGATGACCCACTCTTCAGCAGATATGAGGATCACAGTAAGTGATCGAAATATACAGATCTCTATATCTTCACTTATTCTTCTCCGAAAGTGGGTCATCAGTATTATGATGGTAATATGCTGAATGCGATCAATTAAAAGGGTAAAAGAGGGATGCCTATTGAGCAAGAGAAGGGAGAGGGTGAGAGATAGGTTGGAATTGGTTGTGAATGAATGATAAATTGATGTGGCCCAAAGGGATTTCTCCTTGTCTTCCCTAGTTACTTATGAGCAAACAAGATGGGAGGGTTGCCATGTAATGAAACATTGGGAGTAAACCAGCTTCAGCTGTTGGGCTCTGCTGTCGAGGTACTGTGGCTTGCCACATTACTTCTGACCCTGGCAATGGGGCAGTATTAGATTGGTGTGGGATGGGTGAAGGGTGGATTCATGCTGGCCTTGGCTAGCTATCCCTTATAAAGGCTTGTCTATATATATAGATGAATACCTAGCAACTCATGAAAAAGGATTGTGAGCATAAGATCAATAAAACAATTAGCCAACATCCTTTGTGTCCTTTATGAAAAAATAAGGTACAGTTAAATGTATCTTTGTCATTATTTTGAAAGTACCATATAGACTACTTGTGAAAATATATATATTTTTAATTTTGAAATATTTTTTATTTATTCACATATCTTCTTTTTATTTTTCAATGAATAAATCAAATAAGTATAATTATAACTGAACACAGGAATTTGGAATGAAGTCCAATATATTATACTGCGACATTCAAATATAGCATAACAATTATTCAAACATACATATACATATACCAAAGGCTTTTTTCCCCCTTACATGAGGGGTAGCCAAAAAGAAAAAGGCATAGAAAATACTCCCACCCATTTCATTTCCCATATATTCCACTTCCCTCCACCCTCCTCCCTCCCTCCTATCTTGGCACCTCCTGGATGACGGGTCATCCCTGCATCCTGTCCACTGCCCTGGGTCAGAAGCAGTGTCGCAAGACACAGCACATCCACAGCAAGGCCGCTTCATAAATTCGGCGACCCTCCCCCTCTCCGTCCCCTCATGCAGGAAAGGAGAAGACGGGGAGAAATCCCTTCGGGCTGCGTCAAATTTTTCTCATACATACTTCCTCACCCCCCATCCCCCACCCACTCCCCCTCATGCATCACAGCCTCATCTATACACAACCTTTCTCCATTCACCCCTATCTTCTGTCCTCTCCCGTCCTTCCTCTACAGACATTCCTCTCAAACATACATATTTAAATATATAGGATACATAACACTTGGAGAATATTTTTGGTAGCTTGTGTGATCGAGAAAGTAAGGCACTTGACACGAGAAAAGACAGTTTAGATGTAAAAATGAATAAAATGAGTAAATAAAGTTAAGTGAATTAAATAAAGTGAAACAAATTAAATTAATCAAATTAATTAGGCCGCTACATACCATAACGATCCGCCAGCCGTTCTTCGAAGTTGAGATTTAATACATAATACTCTCATCATTATCTTATATCCTTATCGTCATGTGAGCGACGGAGGCCAAACCGTACTAATATTACCTCGTACATCTAATTCTTTTCGTTTAACCTATCGTGTATTATATTTAATGGCCAGGACAACTATACGGAATCATAATTCGGATACTCTTGTAAATATCACTAATATACTTGTAAATATCATTAATACAACAGTTCCCCACCACAAATACAAGACTAATAGATGATCATATATGGCAGTATTTCAATATCGACATATTGCAATCGTCGTCTGGGTGAGGAAAAAACGACCTACGTGGGTGAGATGCTTTCTTAGAAGACGCTTTGTTGCTCGATTAGGAGCGAACATTTCCTCCATTCTGTTTCCCATTACTTTAAATGGACAAAAAACACACGCATATATTTTATTTTAATTTTTTATTCTGTGTATCCATTTGGATACATGCCCACCGGAATCGCCAGCGCGCGCCACCTCCACCAATCTAGGGTTAATCATGGAAATTGTTTCGTCTAACCCCCTTGTATGTCGTCACCTATCTTAATCAAATTAAGCATGTCGGACTTTCCTAGTTATCTATAATCCCGGCGTTATGGGACTACCCTCATTTCTCCCAGTTTCACACTAACAATGCGGAATTTTTGTTCGGACTTCAGTATAAATATCTGTCCTCACGTATTCAGATTAGTAGGTATCCAAGCTTGGGTACGCCATGCTTTCCCGCTAAAAACCTGGAGGGAGCGGTAGGGGTGGGGAATGTGGTCTTGCTACTAGGGAGAAAACCGAAAAAAGTCACGTAGGCAGACAGGGAAAAAGGAAAGGGAGGATACGCCTCACATCCTACGCCTAATTGGAACTCCGATTTTCTAAATCCTTGATATGTCCCCTAAACCTATATATATATATATATATATATATATATATATATATATATATATTATATATATATATATATATATATATATATATATATATATATATATATACTTAACCTAATAATACAATGATAATTATATAACAATTATATAATAACAATAACAACAATAATGATGATAATAATAATAATAATAATAATAATAATAATAATAACAATAATAATAATAATAATGATAATAATAATAATAATAATAATAATAATAATAACAATAATAATAATAATAAAGATAATAATAACAACAACAAAAACAACATATTGGCACTACATATTAAATCTGTTCTTGCTCTGTTCTGGTGCTTTTCGGGTGTGTGGGTGGTTAAGCTCTCCTTCTTGGAGGGTGTTTAATGGTTGCTTCACCATCTTCACATGGTACCCCAATAGGAAAGTCAAAACTAGGTACCGAGACTGACATTATTACTGTAATAACTTTTCCTCTATCTGAAAAAAAATTCATTCTCTTCTACACTAATGAAAGTCTCACAAAAACGGTGATCTCTAGAAATCTCGTCATAATTTACACGGAGGTAGTGAAAGGCTAGTGGTCACCTGGTTCTGGAACTGGGATAACAGCACAGCTCAGTAGCCACCTGTGTGTCTGAGTAACCCATTTTAGTATTCATTCAGTTCCTCCCACAAGGCCTTTGTAATTTGCGGATCAGGCGCGAAGACGTTAGGTCAGGTTTGGTTAGGTTAGGTTAGGTTAGGTTAGGGTGGTTAGGTTAGGTTAGGGTGGTTATGTTAGGTTAGGGTGGTTAGGTTAGGGTAGTTAGGTTAGGTTAGGTCAGGGTGGTTAGGTTAGGTTAGAGTGGTTAGGTTCCGCATGATCCGCAAATTCCGCATGTCCGCAAATTATAAATGTCCCCTCCCACACAAAGATGAGGTAGGGAAAGGTGACCAAAGCATAGCCTGCCACTCTCGAAACAAGATCACTCCATTTACAACTACAACAATAAAACAACACAATCATCAGATAAAGGGAAATCTCCCACGGGAAGAGTTACTTTCATAATAAAATGGTTTAATCTGTAAGAGGAAAGGCGACTTCAACATAATAACTTTGTGTAGTAAACAAAACATTCTTTGTCATTATATGCACTAAAAAAAAATCTTAAACATGTCAAACCCTTAGTGGTGAGAGCTTCTATACAATATTACTTTGTGGCACAATAAATAAATAAATAAATGAATAAATAAATAAATAAATAAATGAATGGATAAATAAAAAAAAATAAAATAAAAATAAAACATACAGGAGTCGTTTCTGCTGTCTATGGGTTCATTGTCATTGAAAGAAACTATAATCCCTTAACAAAGGACATTTCCTTCAGCCGAATGGTGATATCCAGAAAGGTGATACAAAAAGGAGTCGCCCACTGTTTTCAGTCTGAAGTTCAGCAGTGGTGACAGGTGTAGTAACAACATGCCTGACTGCTAACTCAGTGACCTGAATTCAGGATTAGCATCGCATCATTGCAAATCAGCACCCTGGTTCTGGTGGGCAAGGGATTTGGTTTTATGTGTGCATGGTTCACCATGGTCTTGAATCACGTGTTGGATTCGTGATTGACATCTATCACTCTCCCGAAGGAGGGAGTAGTCTTTGGTGGGATTGGTTTGGACAGTGAGTGCCAGCCCCTCGTGGCTGTACCTCCAAATGGAAGTAAAGAGGTTGATGGGATTTGAAGATAGACGACTCTCTCTGAAGTCCTTCTCGCAGAACCATTAATGAGAACGGAAACATTTTATTTGAATTCTGGTACCAATGACAAATACGACGAATGAAACCTAAACGACCATGGTAAATTATACCAAGAATTAATAATCATATCTGTTATGTTTTACCCAATATCAGAATGATATAATAATATGAACAAAATCAGCCATTCGGTGCATACAGTTGTTTATTCTTCATTGTGTCTTGGGCTGTAAATAGTTTTCAAGTATCTTATTTTCAAGGAGATTACCATCAATAAAAATAATCGTCGGAAATTAATTATGGCAGCATTTTTTAAATCTATACTAATAAAGAAAATCGTAGGAAGTTCATTGCAATAGCATTATTGCATTTCTACATGAAATTTTGATACGACGCTCCCTTTTTATTTTGGACGGTACATAATTTCAAGAAAACGATGACATGATATTAATTGGAATTAAAGTAAAAGGAAACAAATAGTAATTGTATTTCTGATTAAAAAAATATGTATGTGTATGAATATACACAACCATAACCCAGCAGTCTCGTTTCGTTGTACGTTAGTGTAATACTGATCCTGGGAGGTGGTTACATGTGTTCATCAATCCGAAATCTATTGTGAAGTGAGTGTAGGTTAAGTCGTCGACCATTCTCCATAATAAGGTAAGCTCTATATTATTTAGTCGATTTTTAAGTTAGTATTGCCTAGAACCCCACCAGGAACAACAAAAATTGCGTAGTTGTGACATCGTTTTCATAAATTTACTAATTTTGGCACCCCGACCATTGTTTCCGACAGTGTTTTTGTAAATAATGTCCTTGTGAAGTTATTATTTCTGAAGCCAGGTTGAGAAATGTCGACTGGTTACAGCATTATGTTTGTAATTATATGTATGAAAGTGTGCAGTTGACGACAGTCTATTGAAATAAACAACAAATGTGAGGAAGGAACTTATTAGTGCGACGTTACGTTCGTTACAGCATTTTCAAGTACATAGTCGCAATACACATGATTGAGATTAAATAAGAAGAACTAGGGGAACGGAGGGAGAGAGGAAGGGAGGTAAGGGGGAAGGGGCCACTGAATATTAGGAAAGGTTAAGTAGAAGGTGGACCAAATGGCTGGGAACTGGAAAGGTTAAGGATGAAATGGAACCTTCACTGTTTCCAGACATTTGGCCCACCTTCTCCTTAACCTTTCCCAATAATTAACTTCAATCAAGTGTACTACGACTATTTGCTTGAAAAAGTTGTAACGAACGAAACGTCGCACTAATAGGCTCGATCCCAACATGTGTTTATTTCGATTGTAATAATGTACGTACACAGACGTTACAACTTAGAGTTTTTAGAACATGTATACTTTTGTTCCTGACATTTTTTGTGAATCTACATAAGTTATGAATATTTAAAAAATATGCCACAATAAAAATTAACCTCTAATTGGGCTCACAGACAACGAATCCATTAGACAGGCACACAAAGATTCGTAAAATTTTAGTTTACGTTCTTACCTCGGTGAAACTCATGTCAGAGGTCAGATTTTCCCACCTTCAATTGGTAATATATATATATATATATATATATATATATATATCAATGTATGTGTCAGTACAGATGACTGAATGGCACAAAGTTAATCTGAAAACACCTTTATTGGTGTTTTCTATGTTTTAGTTTTTTCATTTTAGTATATAATTTTACAAGCAAATCGAGCCAATGTTCAGTACATGTTTTTTAATCAACAAATGACTTGACTAGGAACCTTACGGAATATAGATTGAGTCACAGGTAAGAATATAATAATTATTATTATATTATAATATAATTATATTATTATAATATTATATTATAATATACTAGAGATAACTCAAAAAAGCTCAAGAAGGGGCTTATTTCCATTGAGATTCCTTAAGAAATAAGATAAAAATAGTATACAAAAAAAGCAAATAGGAAATAATGCATGTAATAGTTTTACACCAATATTAACTAAATTCAATGAATACAAAAGTTGACTAGGTATAAATAGAATTGCTATGACTGTTAGACAAGTATGCATCTAAAAAAAATCCTAAAAGATAGTTTGAATGACGTGTAATTTTGAATTGATTAGATTAATACCTCAAAGTGAAAGTGAAGGAACTTCTGTCCAAATTTTTTTTTTTTTTTTTTTTTTTTTTTACGATTCACAGGCTCGTAGGCCGGGATTTCGTGCATTCGTTTTATTATTATTATTTCATTATTATTATTATTAAATATCCCTTCTATCACACACTCCTTTGTTTAACTTTGCTGGTCATTTCATCGTCTGCAGTCATCATGTCTCTGTTTGAGCCTTTTTCTTCCAGTGTCGAATAATTTCCCGCCATTATTGTTCGACATGGAATCTGTACAATGTTTCTTGACATTTTCACTCCTTGGGTCTTCTGTCGTTGCCACAGGTTGCCTTCTTGTTCTTGTCCAAATGAATATTTTGGTTTTCGTCGTCTGACGTGATACAGACTCGTTTACAAAGGATTACAAAGGCGGAGCATGCCGACAGGAGACCTTTTGGTCCATATCTAGGTCGGATGCGTTGATTACTTCTCTTTTTTTTTCCAATATCTGTATTTTTTGTATATGATTTATTGTCAAGTAAACATTATTATTGTTATTATTATTATTATTATTATTATTATTATTATTAATTATTATTGTAGTTATATGGTATGTAATCCACATTTTGTAAAAATACGTTCAATCTAAGTACATATAAATTATAATATTAATGTTACCCCTTTGTTTAACGTAGTTTTGTTTTCTCATTTTAAAGAAGAAAAACGTGACAATTGCAGGATAACAATTGCTGCATGCAATATGAGGAGGGGACAGAAAACGGCGTTGTTTTTCCAAATCTGTTCCCCTGAAGGCCCACAGTGACAGAGAACTATAACACAAGGGTTGAAAGGATGACAAAATGTTATCTAATCTAATTCTGTAAGGGCACAACAGACAAAATAATTCTGCACACGTAAGAAAAAATAAAAATGAAATTATATTAATGTTACCCGTTAAATTTTCATCTTAATTTGAATAAGAAAATGTGGCAATTTGATGGATGACTTGTGTAAAACGAGAAGTGACATGGAAGACGCAGATCGGCACTTGTCTGCTATCTCTCTTTCTGTCTCTCACCCGCTCTCTCTCTTCTCTCTTTCTCTATCTCTCCTCTCTCTCTCTTCTCTCTCTCTCTCTCTCTCTCTTCCCTCTCTCTCTCCTCTCTCTTCCCTCCCCCTCTCCTCTCTCTCTCTCTCTCTCTCTCTCTCTCTCTCTTTCTCTTTCTCTCTCTTCCCCTCCCTCTCTCTTCCCTCCCTCTCTCTTCCCTCCCTCTCTCTTCCCTCCCTCTCTCTTCCCTCCCTCTCTCTTCCCTCCCTCTCTCTTCCCTCCCTCTCTCTTCCCTCCCTCTCTCTTCCCTCACTCTCTCTCTTCCCTCCCTCTCTCTCTCTTCCCTCTCTCTCCCCCTCCCTCTTTCCTTCATCTCTCCTCTCTTTCTTTCCTCTCTCTCACTTCTCTCTCCATCCCCCCCCTCTCTCTCTACTTTATCGGCGAATTTGAAATTCCAGGGTATACGCAGTTTCACAAAGATAGGATAAATCAGGAGGGGGAGAGGGGTAGCGACGAACATCAAAGAAACTGTATCCTATCGAGCGTGCATTAAACACAGAGAAAGAATAGCTTGGACCTTCATCTAAGAAGAATGGTACAGATTTATTCTAGTTTACAGACCCACATCAGCGTATCGACGAGGACGATGAATTGTATACAGAAATTAATGACTTAATAAGCGAGCATACAGTGGTTATCTTAAGGGATTTCAAATGTCATGTAGACTAGGGAGACCGAACAAGGGATGATGAAAGTATGTGGCTTCTTTAATTTGCAGATGAAGCCCTTCTTACTCATTGGGTACAGAAGGCTACAAAGGGAGGAAATATACGAGATCTTGCTGAATGATCACCAAAAACACACGTAAGCCAAAAATTATGCTGGTAACCACGAAAGAAATACAAAAACAGTAATTCCCAAGCGCTTTCGTTTTAATACATTGTGTTCCCCTGGAGATGTGAATAACACGAAAGCGCTTGGGAATTACTGTTTTTTTTCCGATTTCCTTTGTAGTTACCAGCATACTTGATCTTATGTTTACTACTAAGGACCACAATGGAATTAAGCTTACATGTTTTTTTGTGTTATCCTCGCCAATTGTAATTGTTAAATCGAACTGTGTGCTCTTTTCATTATCTGCAATTCATGTATATTGATTCATTGCCAAATAGAATTATTATCATAGTACACAATGTATCTGTGGACGAGGCCCCAGTTGGAAGTGACCACAATGTTGTTAGATTTTGATTACGTGTGCCTGAACTCCTGATCTGAGAAGAGCTGATCTTACGCTTTAGCTTCTGATGTTGATGTCAACGTTCTGGAGTGTTGGGATTCGTTCCGTGATGGCTTTATGACAACTGGCAAAGTTTATATTATGATTTTTATTTATTATCATTGATATATATATATATATATATATATATATATATATATATATATATATATATATATACATATATATATATACTGTATATATATATATATATATATATATATATTTTTTCATCCGACCTAGTTATGGACCAAAAGGTCTCCTGTCAGCATGCTCTTCCTTTGAAATCCTTTGTAGTAGTCAAAAAAGAACGTCAGCAACATAAATTGTTCACACGAGAGATGGAAAGAACGATTCAAGACAGGAAAGCTTATTATCGATGCTATAAGCCAAACCGTAGTCTGTTTTGCCCAGCAGGAGCAGGTTATCCCCAGAATTCAGTGATAAGAACATCCCGTCGGGGTCATTGATGACCTTTTATTCCTACCACAAAATTTAAATGCTAAACTGTCACGGTCGGGCGAGGTCTAAGAGGCGGTTGCAAGAGACCATAAAGCCTACTCTAGGTAGTTCCTCGGATCAGCAATGCTGTTTCAGGGCCCATTTCAATCGGCTACAATCCGTCTTTACATACACCCACTCCCATCCCCTGCCTACCTTTTATAACAGTGAGATGAATTAGTTTGTAAACTCTTTGACGTTGTTGCAATGTGAGTGTAGGCTACCCAAGCCGAGGCCCCGGCTGTGGAAAACATAATTCATATTTAGGAGCACAGTGGATAAATCAGTTCACAAACTACAATTGTTACTATACAGAATATTAGTACATACACTCATATATATTTAAATATTGCTATGAGAGACATGAAACTGTTATTCAAGATATATTTACATATCTGCTAGTTTCAGTGGGTGACAATTATTGATACAGGAAATTAAGGTACACTTATATTATTATAGAAAACAAATTCTTTACGGCGTGACCTTGCTACAGGTGGACCAGCCAGTCTATACAGCCAAAGAAAGAGAAAAAAAAATACTCGTGTGTCAACAAAAGCTTAAAAACATGTGGTCGAGAGGAAGCCAGGTAACAACTTAGAGGCTTACCCACGTACAGTGACTGCCTTCTGTCTTCTTCCCTTCCCTTCCCTTCCCTTCCTTCCCTTCCCTTCCTCCTTCCCTCATTCCAGTGTCTTGCAGCAGTGACACAAGAAAGGACCAATTAGCGTGAGAAGTCGTGAAGGAGACGAGGAGAACTTACCCAGTGACTCCGTGGTGATTGACTTTCCTTCTTGTTGTCCTGTGGAGTGAGGAAGCAAACATTCCATGGCCTGTTATACGCAACTGAAGACTTTTTTTTTTTTTTTTTTTCTTCTTCTTCTTCTTCTTCTTCTTCTTCTTCTTCTTCTTCTTCTTCTTCTTCTTCTTCTCTTCTTCTTCTTTTTCCTCTTCTTCTTCTTCTTCTTCTTCTTCTTCTTCTTCTTCTTCTCTTCTTCTTCTTTTTCCTCTTCTTCTTCTTCTTCTTCAAAACATTTCATTTTGCTCTCGGAGAAATTGTCTTTAACCCGATGTCAGTAGAGTATATTTTCTTGGCCATGCACGAGGCTTGCATCAAACGTAGATATGATCCAAAATCAGACACACGTGAAGTAATTTAAAATCCATGTATATATATATATATATATATATATATATATATATATATATATATATATATATATATGTATGTATATATGTGTGTGTATTTACCTAGTTGTATTTTACGGGACGAGAGCTATGCTCGTAGTAACCCGTTTTCGTATCTCTCCGCATCCAGTTTATTCTTAAAATCGTGTATAGTTTTGGTTTCTCCGTTTAGTTTGTTCCAGACATCAATCAATCTATTCTTTTTCAGGTCTCGTGTGTGTGTGTGTGTGTGTGTGTGTGTGTGTGTATTACGTGTTCATTCTTGACCAATATTTCTCATTTGCAATATATCCCATCATATAAACATCGACGAAAGGATAATAATGACAGTATGAAGAAGAAATTGAAACTAATAACACGTAGATGCAGTACAGGGAAGAAAAATGACCGAGGGAAAAAGAGAATGGTTTTGATATAATATATTACCTCGCTAGAACGTAAAAGCATGATGGAAGAGACAGATAGACAGAGGGAGAGAGAGAATGATAGGAAGAGAGAGAGGCAGACAAACAGATAGAGAGAAAGAAAGAGGGACATAGACACAAAGAGAAAGAGAGACAGACATATAAAGACATACAGAAAGAGAGGCAGACATATAAAGACATACAGAGAGACAGGCATATAAAGACATACAGAGAGACATAGAGAAAGAGAGGGGGGGAGGGGCAGCCAGAAGAGGCCAAGGTCCTTTGGAGTCGTCCTTGGCTTTGCAGCAACGAGGACAACTGAGCTGAGCCTAGGAAGGTCACGCTAACACCCCCTCCCCCCTCCCCTCCCCTCCCCTCCCCCCCCTCCCCTCCCCCCTCTCCGAACACGAAACGATGGTCCGCCTCGTAGGGTTTCTTTTAGCTGTCGCCGGGCGATTTTATTCAGGCGAGGAACGCCCTCCTCTTTGGCAGTCTCTCTCTCTCTCTCTCTCTCTCTCTCTCTCTCTTTAGGTAATATTTTCTTTGGGTTCTATGCTCCTTCAGTTCCGGGTCGGGTGGGTCCCCGGAATCTGTGTGTGTGTGTGTGTGTGTGTGTGTGGTTCACCATGGTCTTGGATCACGTGTTGGACTCGTGATCGACAGCTATTACCCTCCCAGAAGAGAGCTCAGAGCTCATATATGACCTATGTATGGGTAATACTGTGACCTTACACGCACACACACACACACACACAACATCCCGCCCACGAGAGTTGGAGTAACGACTCGCAGCGTAGCGATACTGAAATTATTTCAGATATGGGTGGGATTCGAACCCGGACCGCCGTAGTGGCAGCCGGGAACTCTAACCACTGTGCCACGAGTCGTGTGTGTCTATCTTGTGGGCAACGGTGCTGCGAGTTTCGATACGGCCCTTCAACCCCAGAAGGACGCCCTTGGTTGAATATAATTCTCTTGGCGGCAGACGTCATCGAAAAAAAGGAAATCCAGATCCGTATACCACCTTGAAGTCGCCAAGAATATATATATATATATATATATATATATATATATATATATATATATATATATATATATATATATATATATATATATATATATATATATATATTTTTTTTTTTTTTTTCTCCTTTTCCCGAAGATCAAAATCAGCTGATGACAGCCACGTTCACTGGAATAGAAAAGGGTTGAGGAACAACCAAAGTAATGATGGATGGATGGATGGATGGATTGATATCCAGCTCAACTGCCAGCTACAGCTGCCGTTCTTACTGACGACGAGAACCGACTACTTCAGTGCTGACGCCAGCATCTCTCGTCAGCGCTGACGCCAGCTGCCAACTTGAGGACCGAAGGAAGAGGGTTCGTGGTGATCTTGTTTTGGCGCCGGTAGCTGCCCTCTCAGTCGGCGTGGCGTCATACCATGTACGTTGGCTGGCTGAATGGATGGCTATTTGGTGGCTTGGGTGGCTGAATGGCTGGCTATTTGGTGGCTTGGCTGGCTGAATGGCTGGCTATTTGGTGGCTTGGCTGGCTATTTGGTGGCTTTGCTGGCTATGTGGTGGGTTGGCTGGCTGGCTGGCTGAATGGCTGGCTATTTATTGGGTGGGCTGGCTGAATGGCTGGCTATTTATTGGGTTTGCTGGCTGAATGGCTGGCTATTTTGCGGGATGGCTGGCTGAATGGCTGGCTATTTGGTGGGTTTGCTGGCTGAATGGCTGGCTATTTGGTTGGCTGGCTGGTTGAATGGTTGGCTATTTATTGGGTTGGCTGGCTAGCTGAATGCCTAGCTACTTGGTGGGTTGGCTGGCTGGCTATTTGGTGGGTTGGTTTGGAGTGTTGTCAGAATTCCTCGTGGGAGACTGTTTCAAACTGAAGATGAGCGTTCCAAACAACCTCAGATTGAAGTCTCCTGACACCGGACAAATAATAATAATGATAATAATAATTGTAAAGACGAGATCGGCGTAGCCTCTCTCGAGGAACGCGGTTTTCCTTCAGTTGAATAAAACCGCCCAGAATCCGCAAGAAAAGCAATGTACAGAGGGCAACGACACTAGACGGGTTGAGCCGTCGATACTAATTTTTGGAAATATATCCAAACAAATTGTTGGAAATAAATCCAAACAAATCAGTTCCCGTCTCGTGGGGGTCTCCACATCTATCATTGTCGACCATTCATTCGTTCGATCGCAACAGTGAACTCCCAGCACTCATAGAGTCAGTGCAATGTCGTTCAGTTCGAAGATTTAAGATTCATGTAGATAAACACCTAAGCAAGATGCTGTAATGCCTGCCATTTATTTTATATTATTTATTTGTTTGCTTTTATTTGTGTTTATTGTTATTTGCTTGATTATCATTTATTATTAGTTATCTGTCAATTTGTTATTATTTACTATTTACCTGTTTATTATTGAACTTTACCTATTTATTTATTTTATTTTCTATTAGTTATATATATATATATATATATATATATATATATATATATATATTTTGCATCCGACCTAGTTATGGACCAAAAGGTCTCCTGTCAGCATGCTCCTCTTTTCTAATCCTTTTGAGATCCATCACGCTGCAACAGTAGGGATGGTCAAATCGATCATAAGAATGATGTGTGAAGATGATGAGGTTAACTTGAAAAAAAAAATCATAAAAAAAAGGAAAGACAGGAAGATGAGGAAGGTAAAATCAAACAGAAGAGAAAGGAATGGGATAATAAGAAAGAAAAAATGAAGAAAGAAGAAAAAGTGATACTTATGACAACAGTGAGTGCAATGATAATAAGGAGGAGGTTGATTGGTGGGGTGCTAACGCATCACTCAGTCATCGTGAAGTAGGCTGAGTCAGAGGTCTGCCGGGAAGGAGCCAATATAGAAAAAAGATAATGATATGATATGTGTGTGTGTGTGATTCACCACCATGGTCTCGGATCACGTGTTCGACTCGTGATCGACAGTTATTTCCCTCCCGGAAGAGAGCTTAGAGCTCGTATATGACCGATTTATGGGTAATGCTGTGACCTTACACACACACACACTTACACACACACACACACACACAATTCCCCGCCCACGAAAGTTGGAGTAACGACCCGTGGCGCAGCGATACTGAAATTATTTCAGCCGTGGGCGGGATTCGAACCCGGACCGCCGTAGTGGCGCCCGGGGACTCTAACCACTACTCCATCGAGTCGTGTGTGTGTGTGTGTGTGAGCGCGCGCGTTCATATATGTTTGTCCTGCTAGAAGGATAGTGTCACTGTTCCCCTTGGCAACTGGCGTCTTTTCTTGTGCGTAAATTCAGTTTCACGTATCACAACTATCCTTGATTTGTCATCACACGAGTAATCATCCCCACCCCCCAGGAGTCATCACTGGGCACTTTCCTCACTCCCACTCTCTTTTCCATCCCGTCCCCCCTCTCCCCCGGGGGTGAGGTGGGGGGGGGGGAGGAAGGGGAGGCGTTGGAGGGGCGCGGAGGGAGTCGCCCTGAAGTAAGACCGACCTTGCCCCAGCGGCGGCGCATTCCAGCGTGAAGCCGCCGCAGTTTGGGTCCACCGCCGCAACCGCCTATTTAGGGCTTCCTCTCCCCCGCACAGCCCCGGGGGAGTGGGAGGGGGGAGGGGGTAATTTTATCGCTTTGACTCTGCTTTAAGTATGTTAGGGGGATGAGAGGGTAAGTTTATCTTTTAAATGAATTGTCATCAGTTTTCGGAAATAAGGTGTCCGAGTACCTTACTTCTATTACAGGGCGCTTGTCTAATTGGGTGAGTGCACACACACACAGACACACACACACACACACACACACACACACACACACACACTCACACTCGCACACATACACATTCACACACACACACACACCTATACACGCACAACTACACACACCTACACACACGCACACTATATATATATATATATATATATATATATATATATATATATATATATATATATATATATATGCAATGAAAACATTAGAAACGTGTGTTCCACAGATGCAAGGTAACCACTAATGAATAGAAACGACCGGAACAGAGCGCTTTCGTGTATTACATCCAGTGCAGTGTATTTCTGCACTGGTTGTAATACATGAAATCGCTCTGCTCCGGTCGTTTATTTTTTTTAGTGATTAACTTTCACACACACACACACACACACACACACACACACACACACACACACACATATATATATATATATATATATATATATACATATATACATATACCAAGGGCGGGCTTCTTCCCGCTTACAAGGGAGGTAGCCAAAATCAAAGACATAAATCCGCTCCCACCCATTTCATCCCCACATACTCCACTCCCATTCACCACCCATCCTCCCTCTTTTCTCGGCACTTCCTGGATGACGGGTCACTCCTGCATTCTACCCACTGCCCTGGGTCAGAAGCAATGCAGCAAGACACATCACAGCCACAGCAAAGCCGATTCATTTAATCGGCGACCCCCTATTCTGTTCCTCATACAGAAAAAGAGAAGACAGAGAGAAATCCCGTCGGGCTGCGTCAATATATCTTTCACACATTCTCTCACTCCCCCATCCTTGACCCACCCCATTCCATGTATCACAGCATCATCCATACACAACCATTCTCCTCTCACCCCTATCTTCCGTCCTCTCCCTTCCTTCCTCAACAGGCATTCCCCTCTTTCCCAATGGCCGTTTTACCTGGCCTTGGCCGCAACTGAGAGGCTCCTTTCCTCAGTGCCTCGTCCTCTCTCTCCCTTCCTCTTCTTCCTCCTCCTCTTCCTCCCTTGCTGGACACGTACGAACCTCCGTGACCTTCCCTCCTTCCCTCCTGCTAGTGCCGGTGACCTTCACCGCTTACGTAAAGCCCCGCTGGCGGCGTTCCTGGCCGCCTCCCCCGCCCCCGCCGGGCCCGAGCCAGAGTCGGATGCCTGAGTAAGGTATTCCTTGCTTGATTCCTCGATTTTTTTTTCCCAGAAACTCTGCTTTGGCATGCGTAACAATAAATGGATATGCATATATATATATATATATATATATATATATATATATATATATATATATATATATATATATATATAATGTATGTATATACACACACACACAATCACACACAGACACACAGTCCGGGTTCGAATCCTGCCCAGGGCTGAAATAATTTCAGTATCACTGCGCTTCGAGTTGTTACTCCAACTCTCGTGGGTGGGGAGTTGGGTGAGTGTGTGCGTGTAAGGTCATAGCATTACCCATAGATCGGCCATACGAGCTCTGAGCTCTCTTCCGGGAGTGAAATAGCTGTTGATTACGAGTCCAACACGTGATCCAAAGACTAAGGTGAATATACACCCGCGCACGCACGCAGGCAAGCACTCTCTCTCTCTCTCTCTCTCACACACACACACACACACACACACACACATACACTCACACACGCATACACATACACGCACGCATGCACACACACACACATATACGCATCCACACACACATGCATGCACAAACACACGCACTCACACATACACATACATACACGCACGCGCGCATACACACACACATACCGGCTCGCCGGTGCAGTGGTACTGTTCTCGACTGCTAAATCAGCTATCAGAGTTCAACTCCCTTCCAAGATTAAAAGAAGTTCAACATCGCTGCACAGCGAACCGACACTCCAACTCTGGTGGGTAAGGAGTTGTGTTTATGTATGTGTGATTCTCCATGGTCTTGGATCACGTGTTGGACTCGTGATCGACAGCTATTACCCTCCCGGAAGAGAGCTCAGAGCTCATATATGACCGATCTATGGGTAATTCTGTGACCTTACACACACACACACACACACACACACACACACACACACACACACACACACACACACACACACACACACACCTCCCCGCCCACGAGAGTTGGAGTAATTAGTGTGTGTGTGTGTTTAAGGTCACAGCATTACCAATAGTCAGGACATAAAGAAGTTCTCACCCGGGAGGGTAATAGCTATCGATCACGAGTCCAACACGTTATCCAAAACCGTTGTAGTGAATCGCAGAAAGTTAGCTTTCATCGGGGAGGGTAGTGGCTATCGATCACGAGACCAGCACGTGATCCAAGACCGTTGTGGTGAATCACACACACTCACACGTAGCCTAGTGTGGGTTCGAGCCCGCCCCGGCTGTCAGGCCCAGCCATGGAGGAGCTATGCCTCGCTGCATCGCCTTTGGCCGGGGTCAGGGTGAAACCTGGAGTCGCTGAGATGGGAGGGAGGGTTGAATGGGCGCATATTTGATGATGGTGTGGGCCTCTGTTTCGATTCAACCGTGCTAGAATGGGGAATGGGCTCTTGGTCTTCACACACACACACCCACACACACACACACACACACACACACACACACATTTTGGATCGAAACGTTAAAGAGTTGAAATTCTCTCCCTCAGTATACCATATATATATACAGTATATATATATATATATATATATATATATATATATATATATATATATGTGTGTGTGTGTGTGTGTTGAAATTCTCTCCCTCAGTATATATATATATAGATATATATATATATAGATATATATATATAGATAGATATATGTGTGTGTATGTATGTATATGTGTACTAGCCAAATTACCCGCGCGTTGCTGCGGGCAAATGATGATCATTTTAATTTTGATAGAATTTCTGGAGAAAAGTTACACGTATCAATATAACTCAATGGTAAAGATAACACAAAATGTTAAGAAAGTAAGAAAAAAATAAATTTGAGGAGGGAGACGCCCTTTGGAAATAAAATATACTCGGCCGTAAGAGAAGAATTGAACCAACCTTTAATTATCTTTGAACTCGAGTATATTACCGCCCGCAAAAAATATACAATCATTTTACTTTTACATGCTTTCTCCCTATAAAGGCTATCATAGTTTGTGGCAACCTTAATTTCACAAATATAAAAAATATTTATGAACACGTACAATGGTTTGTTTAATCATAGTAATTTTTGTCACAAAATGCTACGCGTGTTTAGGGGACACTACAGTAGTGGCATGTTACCACACCATACCCCTTTAACTCTTAACTTTAGCCTTTTTATATATATGTGTATATATATATATATATATATATTTATTTATCCAATTATCTGGAGTAATAGGGTATCAGAATATATGGTTATGGGAGTCTCCAAAACCTTAGGAAGAGTTCGTGAACAGACATACAGAGTTTACTACTTTATTATAGTAGATACATTTATACACGCGTGTGTGTGTGTATGTATTCATATTTGTATATAAAGTACAGGAAGCCACAGTGTTTGTAAATAAGATGACGGAAAAACCAACGCCCTCCTCAAATAAGACGTCTGTATAGTGCTCTAATAAAGGAAATGTACAGAAGAGTAAGTAGATTTGGTAAAGAAGAGTGAGGAGAAGGTGTCTATGTGGGTGATAGTTGTGAGTAGACTTTGAGGGTTCCTATGGAAGTGCCCTTCTGCCAGAGTCCAGTAGATATGTGGGTTAAAATGTCCCACTGAATGTGGTTGGCTCAGCAAGTTCCCCAAAGAAGAAATGACTAGAATCACCCTGTTATTATCCTGAGGTACTTTCCACGTGACTGGACGCGAAGTCCTCTTTTTTAGCACCGAGTTCCATGTAATTTTTTTTTTTTTTTCTCTCCCACACGAAGAACGCCTCTGGAAACCTGACCTCTTCCCCCCAAGACTTCTGCCTTTGTGAACTGGGTCTCCTCCTGTTTCCCCTTGTCGTCATCGTCGTCCTCTTCGTCTTAAGGAGGGACTCGTCGACTGACCTGTAGTCCTCCAGGAGCCGAATGGTATTTGAGGTCCTTGGGTCGCTGCCCGTAGAGGGCCCGGTCTGGAACGCGGCCTCTTGAAGAGGAGGAGGAGGAGGAGGAGGAGGAGGAGGAGGAGGAAGAGGTGCACCTGTGCAGGCAGCAGCAGCAGCAGAACACACCTGGTTCACCCCCGCCTCACCCTCCTCCTCTTCTTCCTCCTCCTCCTCCTCCTCCTCCTCCTCCTCCCCCCTCCTCCTCCTCCTACCCCTCCTACCTCTCCTCCTCCTACCCCTCCTACCTCTCCTCCTCGTCATCCTTTTCCTCCTCTTCCTCTTCTTCTTGTCATCCTTTTCCTCCTCTTTCTCTTCTCCTCCTCGTCGTCCTTTTCCTCCTCTTCTCCTCCTCCTACCCACCTCATTCTACTCCTCGTCATCCTTTTCCTCCTCTTCCTTTTCCTCCTCCTCTCCTCCTCGTCCTCCTCCTCCCTCCTCCTCCCCCTCCTCCTTCTACCCTTCCTCGTCATCCTTTTCCTCCTCTTCTTCCTCTTCTCCTCGTCGTCCTTTTCCCACTCTTCCTCCTCCTTATTCCTTCCTCTACTCCTGTTCCTTTTACTCTTACCTTTCCTCCCTATCCGTTGTAACTCCTCTTCCTCCACCTCCTCCTTCTTCTCTTCCTTTTTCTCCTGTACCTCCTCCTATTTCTGGTTCTCCTTTTCCTGGTCTTCCTCCTCTTACTCCTCCAACCCCTCTTCCTCCTGTTCCCCCTCCTATTTCAGGTTCTCCTCTTCCTGGTCCTCCTCTTACTCCTCCAACTCCTCTTCCTCCTGTTCCTCGTCCTATTTTTTGTTCTCCTCTTCCTTCTCCCTTTCCTCCTGTTCCTCCTCTTTCTGGTTCTTTTCGTGGTCCTCTGATTCCTCCTCCTTCTCCTCCTTCTCCTCCTTTTCCTCCTGTTCTTCCTATTTCTGGTTCTCCTTTTCCTGGTCCTCCTCTTACTCCTTCACCCCCTCTTCTTCCTCCTCCTCCTGGTCCTCCTCCTCCTGTTCCTCCTCCGCCTCCTTCCCCGAAGGGCCCGACCGACACGCTTGGGCGACCTTCAGGAGGCCGCGGGCTCACGGGGTGTGGGTGGGGGTACCAAGAGCGGGGGTGGGTGGGGGTAGTTGGAGAAGAAAGGGGGGTGGAGAGAGAGAGAGAGAGAGGGGGGGAAGAAAGAGAGAGAGGGGGTGGTGATGAAAAAGAAAAAAAGGTGGAGGAATAGAAGAAGGAATTAATTTGGAGAGAGAAAGAGAGAGGGGGGAGGGTGAAGAGGTGGAGGAGGAATGCATAGAATTAGAGACTGCGAATCCTTTCATCTGGAATCGGAATGTCTGCCCCCCACCCCCTATCCCCTCCCTCCCTCTCTCCTTCATTTGCTTCTCTCCCTTTCTCCCTTCTCCTCAAATTCCCTCCTTCTCTTCCTGGTCCTTCTTTTTCTATTCCTCCTTCTCCTTCTCTTCCATCTCCTCTTCCTCCTCCTGTCCCTCCTCTTCTTCCTCCTCTTCCTCCTCCTTCTCTTGTTAATCTTTCTCCGCTCCCCCCCTACTCTTCCTCCCCCCTCCTCCTCCTCCTCCTCCCACTCCTGTTCCTCTTTCTCTTCCTCCTCCTGCTCCTCCTCCTCCTCCTCCTCCTACTTCTACTACTACTACTACTCCTGTTCCTCTTTCTTCTCTTCCCCTACTCTTCCTCTTCCTCGTTTTCCTCCTCTTCCTCCTCTTCCTCCTTATTCACTTCATCTTCTTCCTTCTGTTCCTCTTCCTCCTCCGCCTCCTACTACCACTCTTCTCCTTGCTCCTCATCTTCCTCCTCTTCCTCTTCCACCCCATCTTCTCTCTCCTTATCTTTCTCCAACCCTTCCTCCTCCTCTTCCTCCTCCCCTTCCTACTCTTCTTACTCTTCCTCCTCCTCCTCCTCCTCCTCCTTCTTCTTCCCCTCCCCCTCCCTCCCCTCCCTCGTCCTTCTCCTTTTGTTCCATCTGTTCCTCCTCCTGTTCCTCTTCCTCCTCCTCTTCCTCTTCCTCTTCCTCCTCCTCCCTCGTCCTCCTCCTCCTCCTCTTCATCATATTCTTCCTCCTCCTCCCTTCTTCTCCTCTTCTTCACCTCCTCCCTCCTTCTCCCCTCCTCCTTCACCCTTACTCCTTCCCCTTTCTCTTCCTCTCCTTCCTACCCACCCCCCCTTTCTCCCTCTCCTACACTTCGCAAATCCTTTCTGTCTCCCCCTCTTCCTCTTCCCTTCCCTCCTCTTCCTGCTCCTCTTCCTCCTCCCCTCCTCACTCTCCATCCTTCTTCCCTCTCCCCCTCCCCTCACCCTTCACTCTCCCAATTCTGTTCCCCCCTCCCCCTCCCCCCTCCCTTCCCCTCCCCATCGTCCATTTTCTAACTCCTCCCCTTTCGCCTCGTGCCCCTTCCCCCCATCCCTTCACTCATTTGCCCCCCCTCCTTATAGTGCCCCCCAATACCCTCGTCCCCACCCCTTTCATCCTTTCTCTTATAGCCTTGCACCATCAAAGCTCCTCCCTTCCCCGAACCACTCCTCTTTCCCCTTTGTGTCCGGCAGTCTTAACTTAACCTAACTTAACCTAACCTAACCTAACGGCTTTAACATACCATAACCTAGCGTAACGTAACCTAACCTAACCTAACCTAACCTAACCAAACCTAACTTAACGACCCTAACCTAACCTAACCTAATCTAACCTAACCTAAACCTAACCTGACGGCCCTAACCTAACCTAACCTAACCTAAACCTAACGGCCCTAACCTAACCTAACTGAACGACCTTAACCTAACCCAACGGCCCTAACCTTACCTAACCTAACTTAAACCTAACGGCCCTAACCTAACCTAACCTAACTTAACGACCCTAACCTAACCATACCTAACCTAACCTACCAAACTAACCTAACCTAACATAACGACCCTAACCTAACCTCCATCCTCACAACTTGTCATCCGTTCTTTGCTCCGTCGTGATTCTTTGTCTGCGCCCCCTCCTCCTTACTCCCTCCCTTCTCCTCCCTCCTCCCTCCTCCCTCCCCTCGCTCTTGGTCTGTTCATTCGAGGTCCCTTGGCTCTTCCTCTTCCTCCTCTTCCTCGTAGTACTACTCTTCTTGATCCTGATCTTCCTCCTCTTCCTCTTCCTCGTACTACTACTACTCTTCTTGCTCCTGATCTTCCTCCTCCTCTTCTTCCTCTTCCACCCCATCTTCCTCCTCCTCTTCTTCCTCTTCCACCCCATCTTCCTCCTCCTCTTCCTCCTTCGCTTCCAACCCCCCTCCCTAAACACCCACTCTCTCTTCTCGCTTCGCTTCCATTCTATTCGCGCGTTGTCTCCCTTTCCCGCTCTCCTTTCCCGTCCCCCTTTCCCGCCACCCCTTTCCCGTCCCCGTCTACGCCATTCGGTGTTATCACCATATTTCGGCCATTTCTTACCACTCTCTATGTATCTTTTTTTTTTTTTTTTTTTTTTTTTTTTTTTCTCGCGCTGTCAGTGCCGTCGCCCCCATTCGGCCTCGTCCGTGTGTCCGTTCGTCCATCCATCCATCCATCCATCCGTCCATTTCACTACTCGCGCCTCGCCCACCGCTCCTTCCTTACCAGATTTCCCCGTCATGGATTATCCTCACCTTTCCCCTCACATCTCCCCCTTAAGCCCACGGTCCTCTATCCCCCCCTGGCCCCTCCTCCCCCCTCATCCCTGCTCATTGCCTCCCCCCTCCCCCCGGCTGCTCCCCATGGGGCGTCTTGCTGACGTTGCTTTGGGAGAGCGCCCGGCTGGTGTCGTCAATGTCCTTGGTTCGAATTCAGTCCAGTCGGCGACCAATTCTGCAAGAAACTGATTCACACTTGGGTTCTCTCTCTCTCTCTCTCTCTCTCTCTCTCTTTCTCTCTCTTTCTCTCTCTCTCTCTCCTCTTTCTCTTTTTCTCTCTTTGTCTCTTTATCTCTCGGTATCTCTCTCTCTCCTTCCTCTTTCTCTTTTTTTCTCTCTTTATCTCTCTCTTTGTTTCTCCCTGTCTCTTTATCTCTCTCGGTATCTCTCTATTCCTCACTCTCTCTCTCCCTCTCTTTCTTTCTTTCTTTAGAAACATCTCCACCCCCGCCTCCCGACCTTTCGTCGTCACAGCGTAGGCAAGATAACTCTTGCTCAGACTGCAGAACAGCCATTCAGTGAACCATGGACTAGATCATTGCTCATCTTAGGGGCACAGAGGAAAAGTGAATATATGTGTTTATATATGATATGTATGTATTCACACTGTATAAGGTATCACAAGCGAGAATAAAATATATTAAGTACGCCTGTGAATGTTATACCAAGTGTAACGAGGACACAAGTGTTATGTGGCTATGCACAAAGACACAAGACACAAGGAAGAGGAGGAGAAAGGGAGGCAGAAGAGGAGGAGGAAGGGAGGAGGTACTGAAAACGCCTCTAGTGTTTCCTCGTCTGTCCTTGTACCCCTTGGGCCTCGTTCCCTCCTTGTAATGTAACCAACCACAACCCGTTTGGGTTTCTTTGTTAATCTCTCCGTTTTCTTTGCATACATTATTTCATGGTAGTGCCAAACTCCTGGCTGATCGGTAATCCTTCAGTGCTTCGGTACGATGACGTGCACGTAGGGGTCCTAAGGCGCGATAGGGTACACGAGACTGTCGGCATCTTGATTTTATATATATATATATATATATATATATATATATATATATATGTATATGTATGTATATATATATGTATGTATATATATATATGTATGTATATATATATATATGTATGTATATATATATATATGTATATATATATATATATATATATATATATATATATATATTTAGTTGTACACGAGTTACCCCCGGATTCTGTGAACTGGTTTAATCACGTTGTCTGTGTTCATTATTACTCAGAGTAGAATAGAATGAATAATACAACAGTGACTTTATATTCTATAATGCGAGTAGTGTGATGAATCGTACATATGGCAGCCGATGCTTTGCTTGAGAATTTGACTCGTACTGAAGTGGCCCTTTCCCTTCCGCTTTAATGACGGTCTTAAAACTAAACTACCCCAGCATTGCCGCCGGGAAGTTGTGATTCACCATGGTCTTGGATCACATGTTGGACTCGTGATCGACAGCTGTTACCCTCCCAGATGAGAGTTGAGTTCATATATAACCGATCTGTGGGTAATACTGTGACCTTATGCATCCCCCTCATCAACTCCCCGCTAATAAGTGTTGGAGTAACTGCTCGCAGCGCAGCTATACTGACAATTCAACCCTGGGCAGGATTCGAACTCGGACCGCTAGAGTAGCGGCCGCGAACGCTACCACTGTGCCGTCGAGCCGTGTGTGTGTATGTGTTTATTCCTCGCCCATCTCCCTCAACCCTCCACTTCCACTTATCTTACCCTCTACCTCCCCCTCCTCCCTCCCCTTCCCCCTCCCCCCTTCCCCTCCTCCCTCCCCTTCCCCCTCCCCCTTTCCCCCTTCCCCCTCCCCCTTTCCCCCTTCCCCCCTCCCCCTTTCCCCCTTCCCCCGTCTCACCTTCATCATCTCTGCGTGGCCCAACTACAACTACTCTCCCGGCAGCCAGCAACTCCCCCCCCCCCAACCTCTCCAGGTGATGAAGATCATTAATCACGGACGCCTTTCGGAGGCTCCGAGGGGGACCTGCTGGCGTAGTGGCCAAAGCCCCCGACCGGCTGGGCGCGGCGCGGCGTCCTCTTGAAGGTCGCCCGTTCTTCAGCGACGTGACCGGTCACCCTTTCATCTGCCGCCGAAGAAGAGTCCGGCTTCGTCGGCGTCCGGGATGGAGGGCCTCTTGCTGCCGCAGGAGGTCGATCTCGGAGTTGTTGTTGTTGTTGTTGTTGTTGTTGTTGTTGTTGACCTGACCGCTGCCCGTGAAGGCGAAGATAACTGAAGATAAGAAACGAGCCTTCACGTGGAAGGTGGTCATACGCTGACGTTGCAAAATCAGCGTTTTCACACGCACACACACACACACACACACACACACACACACACACACATGCACATACACACACACACACTATGGGAATGGATTAAAGACTTTTTGAAGGAAAGATACATGAGGACAGTAGTATAGGACACGATATCAAGCTGGAGAGCAGTAACTAGCGGAGTACCACAAGATTCAGTGCTTGCACCCATAACATTTCTTGTCTATGTTAATGACATGATGGAAGAACAACAAGCTAGGCCAACATGTTTACTGATGAAGCAAAAATCACGAGAAGAGTGAAAATGAGGAGGACGGTAGAATATTGAAAAAAATACCTAGATATTATTTTTGGATGGTGCCAAGAATGGGAAATGAAGTTCAGTACCAAAAAATGCATAGTACTGGAAATGGGCAATAGTGGCAAAAGGCCAGCCTTAAACTATTCCTTGGGAAGCGAACACGTTACAAAAGCAAAGGAGGAGAAAGATTCGGGAGTGTTGATTAAAAGAACCTCTCTCACCTGACAGACATATCAGCGGGATTGTGGGACTACTGCAGAAGATTAAAGTGGCGTTCCAATATATGTATGAAGAGATGATGAAAAAACTCGTCTAAATCCTGATACGTCCAAGACTGGAATATGCGTCAGTGGTATGGTCCCCACACAGAGTGAAGGATATAAGCAAGATTGAGAGAATACAAAGGGCAGCAACCAAACTGGTCCCCAGCCTGGCAGATAAACCATATGAGGAGAGACCAAATGCACTGGGTCTACCAACTTTGAAAGATCCAAAAGAAAGAGGTAACGTGATTACAGTATTCAGGCCACTAAAGGGGTTAGATTGCATTGATAGAAGAGATCTGATTAAAGATGGAAGGGATTTAAGAGGTCATGGAAGTAAATTAAGAAAGACCATGTGTCGAAAAGGTGTGAAGAAATACATATTTCCATATATATGTATAAATATGTAGAATAGCTTAGAAGGTGATATACCCCAAGCTCAAACAACACACGAGTTCAAATCTAAATATGATTGGAAACCAAAGATATAGATTAAATTGTAACCGTACAATAATTTGAGTCTGTGTGATAGAAAATTAGAGAATAGGAGACGGGACCCGACGAGCGCTGCTCTTTTCCTGTACACTACAGTCAGATAAATACAAATAAAAACAAGAGGACATGAAAAGAAACTTGGAAAAGGATATTTAGAGAAGGTATCTAAAAAAGAATAGTTCCCACACAGAGCGGAAGATATCTGGAATAAATTGGAAGAGGAAACAGTGAGTGCAAAAACTATACAAGATTTTAAGAACGAACGTGATGATGAAAGATACAAAGACGGGTCACTACGAGCATAGCTCTCTTCTTGTAAAATACAACTAGGTAAACACACACACACACACACACACACACACACACACACACACACACACACACACACACCGGAAGATTCAGTCGCCCTCAGTGGGTGTGTGGAGAAGGGGTTGGAGTTCACACCGGCCAAGAAAATGACCAGAATAAAGCATGAAAGTTGCTGATCACAGTTCGAACACGTACGCACACACGCACGCGAGGGTCACTGTCGGGCGCCTTGGGTTGGGATCGCTCTAGTCCCGAAGTAAATCGCCTGGAATCTCCTCCCCCGTCCCATCCGCAGATAAAATATTATCCTTTCCAATAAAAGATATGACAACCAGACATTTAATCATAATTGGATTAATCGGATAGGATAGTGATAGCAGTAGTGTTAGTTCGAAAGTAACACGATAACAACATTTAAAAATCGCTTAGACAAATACTTGGAATCTAATCCGCAGATAAAATATTATCCTTTGCAATAAAAGATATGACAACCAGACATTTCATCATAATTGGATTAATCGGATAGGATAGTGATAGCAGTAGTGTTAGTTCATCTAATATCGCCTAGTTGCCCTGTTTCCTTAACTGTAGTGTAGTTTAGGTAACACAAACAGCCTCGTTAGGGCCAGTAGGCCTGCTGTTGTTTGTTCTTCCTTTGTGTTCCTTTGTAGGTGGGTGCTGTTGGTTCAAGACTGGGATATTTATGTAGGAGGGAAATTGGGGTTGGAAGTAGGTCGATGACGCAATCTGTGGGACGACAGCAGCGTTAGGAGTGAGGAGGAGGAGGAGAAAAGAAGAAGAAGAAGAAGAAGGAGGAGGAGGAGAAGAAGAAGAGGAGGAGGTGTTGTTGTCGCCCTCTGCCACAAGAGTTTGTTCCTGGGGTTGACGCCACCCGAGACCCAAAAGTGGCGACAGGGGAGGAGCAAGCGAGTGGGTGTCATAGAGGTGCCATGGGTCTGGAAGAATCGCGCGAAACGGAAGCCCCCACACACACCTCTTGGTGCCCGTGGCCCACCAGACACGCAGGGTCATTGATTGTTTTCCCGAGCGATTCGTCAGAATTTTTTTACCACGAACGCCTTGTTCTTTTCTTTTCTATTTCCTCCACTTTCCCTTACTCCCCAGTCTCCTCCAAACCCACTCCTCCTCCTCCTCCTCCTCCTCCTTCTTCTCCTTCTCCTCCTTCTCCCTTTTCTTCAGTGTAGCTTATTTATAGTTAACACAAAGAAGCCTCGTTAGGGCCAGTAGGCCTCCTGTTGTTTGTTCTTCCTTTGTGTTCCTTTGGATATTCCTTTCCTCCTTATTTTCGACACGAGGTGTGCACCGTGAGAATGGACGGCGACCTGGCTTAGTGGTGTTTCCCTCCCTCCCACAGGGTTGCATCACACATTTGTTGGCCCCACCGTGGCCTCAGGCCGGGTCCGGTCGGGCCTGGGTGCTCACCGCGTCACGCCCGGCTGCGCAGCAGCGAAGTTGCGCTGCGCAGAGACTATAAGTTGACTTGCAGGAGGGCTGACGTCAGCCGCGTTGGGTCATGGGGGGTGGGGGAGGGGGAGGGAAGTAAGGTGAGTTCGGGGCAGCAGTTTGTGGTGCCGTCCGGAGGGAAGATGTCGGGTATTGCTGGAGGGTGTGTTGGTGAAGGAAAGAGGTTTGAGGGTCTTTGGTCGATAGGAGGGAGGGAGGGAAAGGTATGGAGGCGTGGAGGTATTGGTCTGTGGGAGGGAGGAAAGGGGCATTGGACTGGAGGTATCCTACAGTAGAGTGGAACGCTGAAGGAGGAGGAGAAGGAGGTCATTTATATCTCGTTGCTTTGCGTTAATGGACCCCCGTGGGATGGGGATGGGGGTGGGGGGTCAGTGGGCGTGGGGGCGGTGTACCGCGCTAGCCAGTGCATGTGTTTCCTTGGGCGTCTTCAAGGTGGACCTCAACACTTCCCGGCTACTCCGGGCCGCCAACTGTGGGTCCTTACGGCATCCTCGAACTCGAGTTCGAGAGTTGATGAAATCTGTCAAGGGCCACTTCCGAGCCTTTGGAGTCTTGAGACCGCTTGGTCATAACTCCGTGGTTAGGTGGTTGGCCTGAAGTCATGGTATGGGGAGTGGGTGGGAGTCATAATCTGTGAGGGAGTATTAATCTAAGGACGAGGGATGAGAGTTCGGGAGTTGTGGGAGGAATCGGGTTGTGGAGTAGAGTTGAACTCAGGACGGAGGCGGGTTAGATCAATGTAATTATGGTTGTTTATTTATTCATGATTATTTATTTATCTATTCTTTTATTTATTTACTTATTTTTAGGTAAAACTTCGTTGGAGCTTGTATGAATATTACTTTTATGTTTCTGTTCCGTAGTGATGAAATAATAATAATAATAAAAAAATATCTTGGTCGTTTCGTTGAGACCGCGAATTCCTGCCTGAGGTCGCGGGCAGCACCCCCCTCCTCCTCCTCCTCCTCCTCCTCCTCTTCCTCCTCCTCCTCCTCCCCGGACGCTTCTTCCGGAGAGAGAGAGAGAACATTGGCCCAACACGCACGCACGCACGCACTCACGCACGAAACTGGGCAACAACTGGTTTGGACCCCGAGTTGACCGGGGGTTGGGGGAACGGGGTGAGGTTAGGATCTCAACCCCGTCCATACCGGGTGGTACGTTTCCTTCTATCGTGCCTGCCGTCAGGGTATTTCATTCATGAAGAGAGGGCTGGAAGGTGTGAAGTAAGATCGACTTGCACGGCGTTCCATGGAAGTGGAGGAACTTTTCTCCTACCCCGCCTACCTTACCCTAAAAAAAAAGTGTTTAGTGGGGACAGTAACGGATGGCACTGTGTTGCAGTCTCGGGGTGAGAGGAAGAAGGTGGTCGAGGCTCCAAATGGACGTTTGAAGGTGAGAGGGGCGTGGGATTACCTCTTACCCACTCGAAGAGAGAAGGTCGAGAAGGATCCGCCCCTCCCCCTTTCCCGCCCCTGAATCATTAGTACCCCGCCACCCCTCCGCGCGCGCGCGCACACACACACACACACACACACACACACACACACACACACACACACACACGACTCGATGGCGCAGTGGTTAGAGTTCTCGGCCGCCAAGACGGCGGTCCGAGTTCGAATCCTGTCCAGGGTTGAAATAATTTCAGTATCGCTGGGCTGCGAGTCGTTACCCCAACTCTCGTGGGCTGAGAGTTGTGTGTGTGTGTGCGTGTAAAGTCACAGTATTACCCATAGATCGGTCATATATGAACTCTGAACTCTCTTCCGGGAGAGAAATAGCTGTCGATCACGAGTCTAACACATGATCCAAGACCATGGTGAATCACACTCATACAGTATCGATGCGCTGCGAATCGTTACTCCAACTCTCGTGGGCGGGGAGTTGGATGTGTGTGGGTCTAAGGTCACAGTATTACCCATAGATCGGTCATACGAGCTCTGAACTCTCATTCGGGAGGTTGATAATTGTCAATCACGAGTCCAACACGTGATTCAAAGACCATGGTGAATCATACACACACCGCCTCTGTCGCCCCCATCGAGGGAGTAGGGACTGGTCTCTCTCTCTCTCTCTCTCTCTCTCTCTCTCTCTCTCT
>NC_134810.1:44106537-44154037 GCF_046742065.1 Oratosquilla oratoria | reverse complement strand
TAATTATATTACGTATAAGAAATTAAATCAATAGTGCATAAGCTTATCTCACTTGTTCTCGTGCAACCTTTAGAGACCTTTTGCGGAACCTTAGGGTTCCGGGGAACCTGGTTGAGAAACGTTGGACTAGAGTGTCCGCCATTTTTTCGTGATTATAAAGTACTGAACCATTTTCGGACCTTCTTATTGTTTCTCATTCGCTTAATCGCGGTCCTGTAGGAGGCAGACTCTCTCAGACTCTTAGAGGCAGACTCTCTCAGACTCTTAGAGGCAGACTGTCAGACTCTTAGAGGAAGACTCTCTCAGATTTCTTAGAGGCAGACTCTCAGACTCTTAGAGGAAGACTCTGTCAGACTCTTAGAGGCAGACTCTGTCAGACTCTTAGAGGTAGACTCTGTCAGACTCTTAGAGGCAGACTCTGTCAGACTCTTAGAGGCAGACTGTCAGACTCTTAGAGGCAGACTCTCAGATTTCTTAGAGGCAGACTCTCAGACTCTTAGAGGCGGACTCTGTCAGACTCTTAGAGGGAGACTCTGTCAGACTCTTAGAGGTAGACTCTGTCAGACTCTTAGAGGCAGACTCTGTCAGACTCTTAGAGGCAGACTCTCAGACTCTTAGAGGAAGACTCTCAGACTCTTAGAGGATGACTTTCTCAGACTCTTAGAGGCTGACTTTCTCAGACTCTTAGAGCCAGACTTTCTCAGACTCTTAGAGGTGGACTCTGTCAGACTCTTAGACGCAGACTCTCTCAGACTCTTAGAGGAGGATTCTGGTCAGACTCTTAGAGAGGCTGACTTTCTCAGACTCTTAGAGCCAGACTTTCTCAGACTCTTAGAGGAGGCCTATGTCAGACTCTTAGACGCAGACTCTCTCAGACTCTTAAGTCTGCTGGTCAGCCCTTTCCCGTCGCATTTTGCTGAGAAACATGGCTGCAAAAAGTACGAGTACATAGAGATGATGGCACGAGCCACTCTCGTGAGGGCTGGTTTCATTTCCTTCATGGCACTACGAGTGAAAGAGGAGCAAGGTGGGAAATCTTGGAGAGGAGCTACTCGAGCGAATCGACCTCACTCTGCAAACACGTTTTACCTTAAGTGAAGTCGTGATGAAGGTCGGGAAATCTGTCAGCAGGAAAGAGAGAGAGAGACTGCTGCAAACGTCGGCCTCTGCAACGACAAATAGTTTCTAAAAGCATGCATACGCACGCACACACACACACACACACACACACACACGTATGCATATTGTTGGACAGGAGAAAACGCATGCGGCTCGGAGGAAGGACCTTGTGCGGACGAAGAGTGCGGCCGACCGACCGCAAGGGCAATGGAAAGAGCCACCGACTGAAGGCGAAAGCATGGACGACGACGTCGCCCTTGCATTCCAGTGCATTGAATTGCTTTGCATTCATCACCATAATGGCACCGCCACCTTGCCTTGATCGGTGCAAGTATTCACTTGCACGAATGCCGAGCATTGCGTCCGGACAGCACGTGCTCGCAGACCCGAGTTGGTCTGTCTACGACCGTCCGTGTGTCTTGGTTTATCACTATCGTTTTTCTCTCTTCCGAGCTCTCTCTCCCTCTTTTCCCTCTATGTACTTATCTATATGTTTCCCTGCTTCCTTTCCTCCCCTCTGCTCCGTCGGTTTCCCTCTCGTTGTGCATGCATGTGACCACGCCTGAGTACCTGCACATAAACAGTATAGCCCCTTGGAGCTTCAGATAATCATTGTTTACTCATGACACGAGCCCCTCCTTCTTACCCCTTCCCGTCCCCTTTCCGCCGTGATTCCTGAACTCCACATGTTTTCCTCCTTTTTTCCTTTTCCCGGTCTCGTCCTGTCTCCCCATTGGCGGAAACGCTGCCCTGCCCTGCCCTGCCTTGCCGTTCCCATTCCTGAGTACCACTGCATCGCTCAGGAGTAGCCCAGGGGTCGGGTGTCGCTGCTACCGTCGCCGCTCGATATCGGTGGTGTTTCGTCTCGAAGAGACGGAGAAGATGGTGAAATAAGGAACTTACGACTGGAGGCGCTGAGTAGCTGCGGCCGAAGCCCCCACCTTTACCTTATTACTATGCGCTTTGGGGACTCTTGGGGGAGGTAACTGACAGTCACTATTGGAAATCTGTGAGAAGTGCGGGGCTCGAACCCACAACTATGCGAATGCGAGACCATCACGTTTCTGATGATGCAATCAGCGTACTGAAGGAGAAGAGGGGAAGGTTAAAATTCGACTTCTCTTCCGCGGCCTATTTTCTTGCCAGGAATTCGACTTTCTAAAGGGTTTGCCTTGTTAACGTTACGCTGATTGTCGTTTTTTGCCGTCACAAATTGAATTCAGTTTTATTTCAGTTTTTCAGTCTGCTAATAGTTTTCCAATTGTTATTTCATCTCTCAGAATTTTTCCTAATTTTCCACGAATTATTCTAAATCTTGATTTTTCATTCTATCTCTTTTTATATACATATTTTACTTTTTTGTGTATATCCTTTTATCTCGTTTTCTTTTATTTTCATAATTTTTTTTTTGAACGCCAAACGTTCCCCGGACTAAAGCTTTTACTATTCTCCTCCCAAGTTCTGTCAAAGGATTTCTCCTTCTGCTTATATATATATATATATATATATATATATATATATATATATATATATATATATACATATACATATATATATATACATATACATATACATATATATACATATATATATATATATATATTATATTACATTATATATATATATATTACATATATACATATACATATATATATATATATATATATATATATATATGTATGTATGTATGTATACAACTCATTGAAACGGATGGCTAGTTGTGTACTTATAATTTTCTTAAGAGTATTTTCTATATGCCTTACTATGGATTTATTTTTCTTTGAAAGGAAGTTTATGACTTCACAGTAGGTAAATCATGAAGTATTCTTAAAAGAAAATCTCTTGCCCATACATACCATTAATCTCTCTTGATAGCGTAGTTGGTAAGTTACTACGGCACATGTCATGTGATTGCTGAGTTCGAGTCCTTGGCAGAACCGCATATCAATTTCTGCATGTCGGCTTCCATTCGGTCTCCCGATGTTGATGGCTTAGAATTAAAGTGCATTGTGGTTGTTAATATATATATATATATATATATATATATATATATATGTATATATATGTATATGTATATATATGTATATGTATATATATGTATATGTATATATATATATATATGTATATATATATATATATATATATATATATATATATGTATATGTATATATATGTATATATATGTATATATATATATATGTATATATATATGTGTGTATATATATATATATATATATATATATATATATATATATATATAAACAATTACAACAAACGCGTGATTAAATGGTCATGCAGAAACCACAGGGAAATTAAAGTTCGGAATACTAAACGTTTTCGTCTATTACGACATCCTCAGAGTACGTTTAGCATTCCGAACTTTAATTTCACTGTGATTTCTGCATGATATATATATATATATGTGTGTGTGTGTGTGTGTGTTGGCGGTGGGCAGAGACAACCTTGAACCTGTAGCATTCCGTGGAGTGATTAATGACGTAGTTACGGGTCGATTCGGCCACTGTGGGACAGACGGACGGACCACTGAAGCGACTGAATATTTTGTACTGACCGGCGTCGGGCGATTTCATTCAGCCTGGCCAGATCCTCTGTTGGGTGAGTGAGTAAGCGTACCTGAAGACCCCGATCTTCATGTTGTCGAAGTACTACTTTCCTTCCCTCGTTGTTGTGATGCCGTTGCACAGTGCAGTCCGCCATTCCCTCGCAGTACCCGTCCACAGTACATAATGAAGAGTTGTAAGAAAAGAAAATGGGTCAGGACGGAACCCAGCGCAGAAGTCAGGTCATCGTAGAAGTCCGGAGCGATGTGGAGGGGAGTCCGTCCTCGCGGAAATGTCGAGCTAAGAGGCGAAAGTCTCAAGTTCGTTCTCGAGATGGAGCGGAAATGAACGCAGAGAAAGTCTGAGGGGGAGAGGTAGCCCAAGAGTTAGGGACCATTTATTTCCCGGGATTTATCAAAATTATATAATGGGTATTTTTGGAAAAGGGTCTACCCTGGGATATTTAAAAACGGGGTTCTTTAAAGTTGGAAGTGGTTGATCTTGATTTTATTATTATTATTTATTATTATTATTTGATTATAATTATTATTTATTTATTATTTTTTTTTTTTTAACTGACTTTACGTTTTTCTCCAGAATATCGGGGTAGGAGAAACTGAAATTGTTATATCTCCTCTCGTATTGGGTCAATGATAAATACAGTATACATCGACAGGTTTCTCCTGATATCTAGATTTATTGGATATTAAAAACTGTCTAGATATGTTATCTATGTTCCATGAATATTTGGTAGACCTTTGGCTGATTGTGGCTTTTGAATTATCAGGAATTATTTTTTAATATCAAATAAATCTAGAGATCAGGAAAAACATGTATATGTATATGTCTTTATCATTAACCCAATATGAGTAGAGATATACCCATTTAAGTTTCCCCTACCTCGATATTTTGGAGAAAAGAGGAAAGTCAGTTTTCGAAAAAAATAAATAAATAAAATAAAATAAAATAAAATAAAATAAAATAAAATCCAGGCCTACCACTCCCAACTTTAAAGTGCCCCGTTTGTTAAATGTTCCAGGGTACACCCTTTCCAAAAATACCCATTAAATTTTTGATAAATTCCAGGAAATTTATTACCCCTGGCTCTTGAACTGAGAGGCAGGTTCCTGATTTGACCGCACACACACCTAGACCACGATGAGGAAAAGAGGCTAATATTTGCAGGAAGAGGAAGTAGGAGAGCTGCCATCTCCACCGAGAGGAGATTCATGCGCAGCATAGAGATTATCTGGCCAAAGGTGACCGAGAGAGGAGTATTGTCATATCTCGCCGAGTCGTCAGCTGTGAAGAGATATAAATTGGACATATAAAATGATCCCGCACCAAGAATAGACCCTTCTCCCCCCCCCCCTACCCCGCCTCCTTCCCGAGACTGTAATAGGTAGTCTTTCGGTAAGATCATGATTTATATTCTTAGGTGTTTTCTTCCTGGCTGGCAGGTGGTGAATGAAGATGATGTTGTCGCTCGTTGATTTGATGGTATTTCGTGAGCCCTGTTAAGCGTCCCGCCGCTGGCAGTGGAAACCAACAGACCTCCTGCAGGAAGCTGAACCCGGTAACTTCGAGAGGGTTCTTTAGTGTGATTGAAATGGTCCGATTTAAAAAAAATGGGACAGATTTTAGTCCGTTAGGACCGAAAGGCTACAACGCCGTCTGTCGTTAAATGGAACAAAATCGTTAGGGTGGTAACAGGCAGGTCTTGAGATGTGTCGTTGAACAAGTCTTTGCCGCGATTATCACAGTCACACATTCAACTCTGGCTGCCGTCTGGCGATTTATATCAGTTAAAGAAACGTTCCCGCGGTTAAGTGTCAGAACTCTTTTTCTCGACGGAAAGAGTTCTCTTTTTCAGATGAACAGACGAAGACAACGAAACCCACCTACGAGCGCGCGCACCGCGTTCCAGGAGACTTTTCCTCTTTCTTTCGTTCTTACGGTCCGGAACCGCAGATTTCGTTCTGCACATTAATAGCCATCCTCCGTCTTTATTATCTCTCGCGAAGCGCGAGTACGCGCTTCCTCTTCCAGCGGCGCCTGGGGCCGAATTTATAAAAGATCCTAACCCTAATTTATAAAAGATCCTAACCCTAATTTATAAAATATCCTAACCCTAATTTATAAAATATCCTAACCCTAATTTATAAAATATTCTCTCCTTAATTTATAAGATTCTAACCCTAATTTACAAGAGATCCTAACCCTAATTTATAAAATATCCTAACCCTAATTTATAAAAGACCCTAACTAATTTATAGAATATCCTAACCCTAATTTATAAAAGACCCTAACCCTAATTTGTAAGATCCTAATTCTAATTTATAAAATATCCTAAACCTAATTTGTAAAAATCCTAACCCTAATTTATAAAAAAAAACTCACCCTAATTTGTAAAATACCCTAACCATAATTTATAAAAGATCCTAATCCTAATTTGTAAAAGGTCATAACCCTAATTTATGAAATATCCTAACCCTAATTTATAAGAGATGCTAACCCTAATTTATAAAAGATCCTAACCCTGATTTATAAAAAGATCCTAACCCTAATGGCGGATATTTTACCTAAATCCCTATTATGTCGGCGACCTAAATGCTTATGTCTAGACATAACCTCAACATTAGGGACAGCTGATTTAGGTACAAATCTCCGCCATTTTGAAGACTTATGTCTAGATTTCGGGGTTAGGATCTTTTACAAATTCGGCCCCTTGAGAGCTTCTGCTCCTGAGCGACTTTACACCCGTCAAGTTCCTCCACGTCAAGTCGGTTCTCTGCAGGTCTGGCGAGATGACCTGCATCTTGTTTAGTCTCTCTCTCTCTCTCTCCCTCTCTCTCTCTCTCTCTCTCCTCTCCCCTCCCTATCTCTCCTCTCTGTCTCTGTCTCTCCATCTCTCTTTCAACGACTGCTTTGTCAACAGTTGGAAGGAAGATGAGGAGCCTAATACGCCAGGAGGAGCTGAGTAGCTGCGACCGAAACAGTCACTTTTGGGTTACTATGCGCTTTGGGGACTGATGGGCAAGCAGCTTTGCTGTTGGAATCTGAGAGAAATGCAGGATTATATGTAAAAAAAATTGCCTTTTATAAAAACTGCATAAATGGTGGTGAGTAGATTTATCCAGTGACAAAAAAAAGTTATTGTATTCCTATCTGTCCGCGACAGAATCGGAGTCGTGATGGCGAACGCCAAGACAGTCGTCGTGTCGTCATCTTGTCGTCGTGACGTCATCGTCGACGTCGTGTCGTCATCCTGTCGTGTCGTCATCTTGTCGTCGTTGATCTAACGTTTTGTCGTCATTTACTTTCCGAGCGGAGAAGAACCCCGTTACGTGTTTCGAGCTCAAGTTACCATTAACCCGAGGGAAATTAATTGCTCATCACTTGATGTACTTTCGTGATTGATAGTATTGTGTAATTATCGCATTTTCTTCATGTAACGGTAGAATGAACTGGTTCCCCCCAGACGCTCTTCTGTCTGGTGCCTCCTCGTTGGTATTTACTTCCCCTGGGGAAAACTACCATGAGGGACACGGGTGTTGCCAAGGACTTGGGGACATCTCTGTACATTGATATTCATATCCTGAAACTGTCGGAGGGTTAAGCGTCGACTCAACAGTGTAAGCGTCTAGATTTAAGTGTTTAGATTTAAGCGTCTAGATTTAAGCATTTAGATTTAAGCGTCTAGATTTAAGCATTTAGATTTAAGCGTCTAGATTTAAGCATTTAGATTTAAGCGTCTAGATTTAACCGTCTAGACCCAAGGTTCTCAACCTATTTTCACACGTACCCCGTACTTATGAATTACTATTGTTTAGCCTCCTGGAGATGACTTCAACACTAAATTTAATCGTTTTGCATCCACTAACTGCTAGTGACTTTCGGCTGGCGGCTCCACTAGTGAACCACTGTGGACCACTAGGGTTCCATGGACCACAGGTTGAGAACCAGTGGTTCTCAACATTTTTCTTGGCCATGCCCCACCTAATCACCTAATCTTTGATGTCCTCCATCTGGGAATATACAATTCTTATAATTTGAAAAAATAAACTCCCGTTCAGCTGAAAGAGCATAAAACCTTTGTCGAAAACCACTTCAAAAGAACAAGGCATCAATGAAAAAAAAATGTATAATTTATTTTTAACCCAGATTTCTTCAGTTGCCAACAATTGCCCCCCCCCCTCTCTTAGAAATCATATTGCCCACCTGTGGGGCGTACGCCCCACGTTGAGGAACATTGGTCTAAATTCTGTGTACCATTTGACCTTTTCCAAGACTTGTGGTCAATTCTGAAGAAGTCGTAGTGGAGGTTGTTCGTCATCCTGATGAAACAGGTTCGGTTATTAATCGTTTGTCGCTCGGCCTGGGATGGTTATACCCCTCCTTTCGAGCGTCGGCACCGGCGGCGGCGGTGGCCACATGTCGAATCCGGTCGGGAATCGGCTTGCGACGGCGACGGGCATTCCGGTCACGGCCCGGCAGCGCGGGTCAAAGTTCCGGGGGCCCCCCCTCCCCATTCTTGGTCACGTCACGTCGCGTTGCGCTTATGCGCCGAGAAATGTGACCTCAAGTTCTTGGCGGCGTTTGTTAGAAGGGTCTAAATACCCACCAGCGATTTGGGTGGAACGGGGAGGGACCCGCGACACTCCACCCACTCCACCCCCTCCCACTCATGGCCCTATCCACTCTCACCCAACTCTCTCTCTCTCTCTCTCTCTCTCTCTCTCTCTCTCTCTCTCTCTCTCTCTCTCTCTCTCTCTCTCTCTCTCTCTCTCTCTCTCTCTCTCAGACACACACACAGACACACATACACACACACACACACATACTACGGCGGTTCGGGTTTGAATCCCGCCCAGGGCTGGAATAATTTCAATATAGCTGCGCTGCGAGTCGTGACTCCAACTCTCGTGGGCGGGGAATCGGGTTTATGTGCGCGTGTAAGGTCACAGCATTGCCCATAGATCGGTCATATATGAGTTCTGAGCTCTCAACCGGGAGGGAAATAGCTGTCGATCACGAGTCCAACACGTGATCCCAAGACACTGGTGAATGGTGAATCACACACACATTGGTGCTTGCTGCCACTACTTCGCAGTACAACGTGTATGTGTGCGAGAAGAGAGATCCGTCGTTCTCACCGAAGTCCATGGAGCTCTCCGAAGTGGCCCGACACGAACTACCTGGACATCACCGCCGTTATCCGTTAACTCGTGTCCTTCCTTGGCGTCGTCGTGTCAACGAGAGAATCCTCGATAGCGTGGTCAAGGGTGCGGAGTAGCAGTTGTATCGTCAAGCAGTTGTATCATCAAGCAATTGTATCATGTAGCAGTTGTATTGTGTAGCAGTTGTATCATCAAGCAATTGGATCATGTAGCAGTTGTATCATCAAACAATTGTATCATGTAGCAGTTGTATCGTGTAGCAGTTGTATCATCAAGCAGTTGTATCATGTAGTTGTATCATCAAACAATTGTATCCTGTAGCAGTTGTATTTTCAAGCAATTGTATCATGTAGCAGTTGTATCCTGTAGCAATTGTATCATGTAGCAGTTGTATCATCAAGCAATTGTATCCTGTAGCAATTGTATCATGTAGCAGTTGTATCATCAAGCAATTGTATCATGTAGCAGTTGTATCCTGTAGCAATTGTATCGTGTAGCAGTTGTATCGTGTAGCAGTTGTATCATCATGGTCATTATGACTCAGACGCTCAAACACACTAGTCAGAGCTGGTCGGTCATGATGTAGTTCCCTGTCGCTACTCCCACGGGAGCCGGCAGAACCTCCTCTTGGCGATTCACCCGCTGGCGGACGCACCGCTCTCGAAGAGAGAGAGAGAGAGAGAGAGAGAGAGAGGGGGAGGTAGGGAGGGAGGGAGGTTTGCCCTCCATCACCGTTACTCCGAAATCGATCCTCATGTGGGAGTGTAATCTATCTCGGGTGGACTCGCGTCCTCCTCAATTAATTATTCCCTGCCATTCACATGTGCTACTTGTGTCTTCTTTATTTATTTATTTATTTTTATTTTCTTTTGTATTTCTCATGCTATGGCCACACCATCTCTTCCTGTGACGGTTACGTGCTGATGTGAATCTGTCAATACGTCGCGACGTGTCTGCTGTCGATCTCAGTTCGATGGGTCCACAGGACCTACGCCTTCGGGAGAACGAGTGTCCGTCCCAGCGTCTGAAGGGGAAACGCGTAGGGGGCCTCTGGAAACGATGTCGGTCGAGTACGGTTCTCGCGAGTGGTAGCGCAGAGGGAAGGACTCGAACAGCGGACCCTCGGTGCACCGGTGGAGTTCTCCGTAAGTTCGCATGGGCGAAATCTGCCGTGCAAAGGAGCGAGTTCGTCAGATCTCGCACGGGGAGGCAGTGGCGGCGATAAAACGTGGGAGGCTGCGTCAAGGGTGGGGCGGGAATCGAGTGTAGTGGGGGGAGAAGGGGAAGTCCCCCCCCCTTTTTTTTTTAGTGAAATGTCACTCCCACGGGCTTTGTTTGAGCCAGTGCGGTGGTGTTTATGGAAGACACACCTTGCAAGAGATAAAGTGGGATGGTTTAGCTTGTCATAGGAGCAAGAAGGGTGGGGCAGAGGAATAGGGAGGCTAAAGCCGTTAGAGCAGCGGCGGACGCTCTAGTAGCTGACGGAGCTCATAGGAGCTTTGAAGGCGGCAGAGGCGGTTCACAAGACATTCCGGGGGCGCCGGTGGTCCCCGTCTGAGGAAGGAGGTGGCGGGACAGTCTTGGGAGGACTTTCCAGCTCGCACGCAACCACCCAATCACAAAACGCTCACGTCGTCTTTCGTGGCACAAAGGAGGAGGGGATACATTCCATACCGTGTTGGTCAACAACAGGACCTGAAACCGAACCGAAAGATGACGGACGCAGCCCCCCACCCCCACCCTCACCCTCGTTCCATGAAGAGGAACGCCAAAGGCGAGGGACCCGTAGCATCTCGCTTCGTTTCGCGTCGGGTTCGGACTCTTGTGAGAGCGATGCGGTTCCTCATGCACTCGAAGTAGTCCTTAACACACTCCCTCGTCCTTCTCCGCCCCTACCCCGTCGCTGCCACCCGGTAGATCGTGACTGTATCCTTGAGGGAATAACAGCCCCCCACACACACACCTACAAGGCAAGCATGATGGCGGTTGTAGGTTCGAGTCGTTTTCCTGTGGATCAGACGTGAAGCGACCAGCGTGGGTGTACCATTCGTGTACATGCAGTGCAACAAACACAGGTTAAGAACACCCAAGATCAGATGCTCTCTGTACCACTAGAATGCAAAGAGAGCGATTTAATATCCCCATAGCATAGTACAGGAAACGTTTAACTCTTCCCTCCACTTCCTCTGATCCTTTCCGAGGGCCGAGGATGCGCCGAAGAAGCGCAGCGGCGGCACTTGATCGTTATGGGGTCATTTGTATGCGCTGGGAGTTGTGGCCAGCAACGGGGTTCCTAACTGCCTCTGTCTTGTTTTCCCATACTTGGTAGCCTGAGCCTGGCACAGCAGTCCACTATTACTTGGGAGACTGTGGACCCTTCCTACAGCTGTTGGGATTTGTTTGAAAGACTGTGGAAGCTCATGACATCTCATCTTCTTCTGTTGTCTGATCGACAGCCCTCCAAAGTCGAGGAACTACTAATCCGTGCAAACACAGCGGCCGGAGAACGACGAGACTGACGGTCAACAGGTCCGTCATCACGTATGGATTCCACGTTCGATTTTTTTTTGCTTCTTCTTTACAACCGCCAGCGTGGGTGACGTCGGCACGTCGTCGTCTAGGCAACACCGGGTGCCAAAGCTTCACAGCCCTCCTCCTTCACCTCCCTCTCCTCCTCCTTTTCCTCCTCCTCCTCCTCTTCCTCCTCCTCTTCCTCCTCCTTCTCCCCCTCTTCTTTTGAAGTCATCACAGTTTCAACACACCATAACTAAGACTGTGAAAACGGCCGCTGATCGAAGAACCTTTGTTTGTTTGTCTGTGCACGAACTCGCACATTCGAGTCGTCTGCACGCTCTTCCTCTTTGCCGTTGTCCCCGGCAGGGGCAGACTGCGCCCATCGAAGCCATTGTGGAAGCAAAGCAAGCTTTGCCTGATGTTTTGGAGTCGAATGTGATCACACTCATACGAATGTCCTTCCTCCTCCGCCTATATTCCTGCGACGAGGCGGCTGGGGGGGGGGGGTGAGGTCGCGTGCGCGTTCCGCCAATTCAGTAGTCGCCCTCATCGCGCGAAAGGAAAAGTCGTCCAATTTCGGCACCTGAGTCCACGAGTGTTTTTTTTTACGCAGTTCGATGGTTGTTGGTCGAGCGGGTTAAAGCATCGCTCCTTGCGGTGGAGGCCGAGGTGACGGTAGTTCGAACCTCGCCGCCAGCAAGTTGGACCAAGGGCATGGTTCATTTAATTCCACGCTACAAAGTCGTCTGTAAGGGGCACCGTCCTAGTCTCCTGATAGGGGGAGTTCGCGACGTTAAATCGAATCATCATGAGTACATACTTTGGTAATACCCCTTGGGACCAGAGTTACGTGATTTATCTATATGAATCTAATATTCACTCTAGAATGCAAATCACTTTTAGTTTCTAAGTCTCTCGACTTCCTGTTGTCATCCTTAAATCCTTCCTGTACCAATTCTCGAGGAATTCTTCGGCGTGATCGTGTCCCCAAGAACAAAAGCCCTGCGGTGGTATTCTTAAAAAAATCTTTCCTTATATAAATCCTTGGAAGGGAAAGATTTATATAAGGAAAGAATTTTTGTAAGCATACCACCGTAAGAATATTACGGTTGTATTCTTTAAAAAAAAATATTTCCTTATATAAATCTTTCCCTTCCAAGGATTTATATAAGATTTATGTGAGGATTTTTGATTGATTTTTTTTTTTTTTTTTTTTTTTTTAAGAATACCACCGCTAGTTCGTGCTCGTCCGTCGGTGAGGAAAGGTCAGGCTAGTCCAGGTCAGGTCAGGTTAGGACTTTTTCTCCTGTTAGCTTTTACCCATATCCTATACACCAACCCTCACACAGCTGAGTAAGATGACCTGGTGCTTGCCTCAGAACGCAGGTCGTAACAGGTCGTCGGGGTCGTCGCGTTGCAGCGAACGGGAGAGCAGTTTTGGGCATTACATCCATCAGCTCGGGGATCTGTCCTCGGCTGAATGGAGTCACCAGGAAAGGTTCTCTTGTTGACTAAACTGTGGCCAGCCGCGGGCATTCTTTGCTCGTCCGAGATGGGGAGGAAATGTCCGAGATAGGGAGGAAATGTCCGAGATAGGGAGGAAATGTCCGAGATAGGGAGGAAATGTCCGAGATAGGGAGGAAATGTCCGAGATAGGGAGGAAATGTCCGAGATAGGGAGGAAATGTGCGGGTTGAGGAGGGAATGTCCGGTTTGAGGCCAGGCGACGTCTCAAGATCGGGGGTGGGGGTGAAATGGAACGGAATGGGGCAAGATTAAGTGTCTGTTCGTCTGAATCTTCAAGTTTGCCTGTTAGGGGCCACATGCTTCTGCTGCTGCTAGTGGTAGTCAGCAGTGGGCAAAATTTCGGCATCCTCCTCCTCCTCCTCCTCATATTCTGTTCTTCCTTTTCCTCTCTCTCCTCCTCCTCGCATCCTGTTCTTCCTTTTCCTCTTCCTCCCTCTCCTCTTCCTCCTTATCTTTTTCCTTGACTTCCCTCCTCTTCTTTCTCTCTTCCTTCTTCCCTCTCCTCCCTAGTCCTCTTCTACTTCCTCTTCCTCTTGCTTCTCCTCTTCCTCTTGTGTTGGACTTCATCCCGCCCTCTGGGTCGCGTCTACTCTACGGTCCGCAAGTGGCTGCGGCTGCGGGGCAACCTCGTGACGCGGCCCCGCCCCGCTCCGACCTTCCTTGCCCGCAAATGAATGTCGTCGTCGTTGCCGCTTGCGGCCGCCGCAGCCGTTTCTGAAAAGGCGAAACCTCTTCGCCCGCTTGCGGTCCGCGGGTCACCGCCGACCACCGAGCACCGACCGTTGGACAAACGAGTCAAGGACCGAGGGATCGAGTGAGGGACCCGTGGCAAAGGGAGGGATTATAATTGCCCCTCCCTCACTCCTTCCCTCACTCCCTCTCTTCCTCACTCCCTCCCTCCTCTCTATCCCTCCCTCCTTCCCTCCCTCCCTCCTCTCTATCCCTCCCTGCTTCCCTCCCTTCCTCCTTGGTATCTTCCCTCCCACCTTCCCTCCCTTCCTCCTTGGTATCTTCCCCTCGTCCATCCCTCCTTCCCTCCCTTCCTCCCTGTTTTCCTCCCTCCGTCCCTTCCTCCCTCCATCCCCTCTCTCCCTCCCTCTCTCTCCCTCACTTTCCCCCTCTCTTCATCCCTCATTCTCTCCCTCTCTCCCCCCTCCGTCTCTTCTTCCCTTCCTCCCTCCCTTCCTCTCTTCCTCCTTCCCTCCCTACCTTCCTCCCTCCGTTCCTCCGTGGTGTCAATTTGCATGAGTGTTGAGGATCGGGGAAACGAAGCCCCGTTTCCAGAGAAGAAGAAGAAGAAGAAGAAGAAGAAGAAGAAGAAAAAAAAAAAAAAAAAGAGAGAGAGAAAAAAAATTCCCAAGAGGTGGAGTTTCCAGAGAAGAAGAAGAAAAGAAAAAAAAAAAAATTCCCAAGAGGTGGAGTGGCAGACCAACCGACCTGCCAACCGTGAAAATGACCGACTCTAAAAGCCTTCCAACCGTGCAGCAACAGCAACCGACCGACGGACGGACGGTGGGACCGCCAAGCTGCGTCCTCCGAGCGGCGAAATCGGTGGCGCGGTTTATGTACTGCATCGGGAGGAGCTGTGGTCTCTCTCTCTCTCTCTCTCTCTCTCTCTCTCTCTCTCTCTCTCTCTCTCTTTTTCTATCTCTCTATCTCTCTCTCTACCTAAATAAATTACCTCTCTGTCTCTCTCCTTATCTCCCTCTTTCTCTCTCTCTATCTCTCGCTCTCTATTGCTCTTTCTCCCGTATTTCTCTCTCTATCTCTCACTATCTATTGCTCTTTCTCTCGTATTTCTCTCTCTTACTTCTCTCTCCCTCGTGCTCTCTCTCCTTGCCTTCCGTACCGTGTTGCACTTTTCCTTTAATTCTGACAATTGCCGCCAAATGATTTGATTCATCTTAGTAACGCCATCTCGATAATGAAGGAGTTATGACTATCGTGAAGAAAAAAATATATGTATGTATCATTGTGCGTGTGTGTGTGTGTGTGTGTGTGTGTGTGTGTGTGTGTAACAAACCATCCTCAGTAAAGGGTAATGAAAATATTTGAAGTCTGAAAAAAAAGTTTGACAAAGACTGAGTGAAGAAGCTTAAGAAAAGTTACCGGGGTGTTGGGGGGAGAAGGAATGTTTCACGGTGGAGGCTGGCGGCGATGAAAGAAGCAGGGATGCCCAGTGTCGGTCCATCTTCATTATGGACATAGGAGACGAAGTACCCAAAGGAAAGGACAAAGAGAAGGTTTCGGGCGGGGGGAGAGGTTTAGCAAAAGGTTGATCGGTGTGTGTGAAGTGTCTGGTCCAAGCAGACAGTGTATAGACCAGCGTTTCTCATTAAAGGTTGCCCGGAACCCTAAGGTTCCGCAAGAGGTCGTTAAGGGTTCCGCGAGAACAAATGAGATAAGATAATGCACTTTTGAGTTTTTATTGAATTTCATGTACGTAATATGATTAAATATGTAATTAGACATCATCCTATCTAACCTATTATTACGATGAAAATGAGAAAGATATGGTATATATGTTTTTTTTTTTTTTTGTTTTTTTTTTTGCAGGGCCTTGAGAAATGCTATTTATTTTAAAGGTTACGCAAAGGAAAAAAGGTTGAGAAACGCTGGTGTAGAGCGTTGATGAGAAACTGTTCATAGGAAGGGCGAGCTATCACCTTTTTTATCATTTGTCTGTTTGTGTATTATTATTTGCTTGATTCACATTTATTATTAGTTATATGTCAATTAATTATTATTTACTATTTACCTGTTTGTTTATTATTTAACTATACCTGTGCATTTATTTTATTATTATATTATGTTTTTTATTTATTTATCTATTTATTAATCATTATTATAATTTTTTTCGCATCCGACCTAGTTATGGACCAAAAGGTCTCCTGTCGGCATGCTCCGCCTTTGTAATCCTTTGTAATCCTTTGGAATTGAGAGTGACTATCCACAAGAATGTTGTGGTGATGAGAACGAGGAAGACTGGTAACTGAACTCCAGAATCTACAAATCAATGAAGAGGAAATCTGCATTTCAATAAATACACAAGACACCTCACGCTAAGCAGCGTTACCAATACAACGCGTGCGCGCGCGTATGTGTGTGTGTATTTGCGTGTATCCGTATTTCCACGTACTCGCGGCCACTGCTAGGTCGTGTGGTCCGTCGGCGGCGCGGTCCGTGGGCGGTTGGCGCGGTAGCGGTTGCATATGTATGACATAATGGGCTTCAAGGTCGTCCTACGCTGTAATCCTTTCGGGGCCACCGGAGACCTGACTGTGGATCTGCCTCTCCAACTTTCCTTCTTTGTGGCCGTAAGTCTTCCCTCCTCCTTCCATCAATTGCGGCCTTGCGTATTCTCTCCTTCCTCCTCCTTTTGCTTCTCAGTCTCCTTTTTCTTCTCCTCTTTTTTCTCCTCCTCCTCCTCCTCCTTTTCCTCCTCCTCCTCCTCCTTTTCCTTCTCCGCCTCTTTTTCCTCCTCATCCTTTTTCTTCTTCTTTCTCCTTTTCCTTCTCCTCCTCCTCCTTTCCTTCTCCTCCTCCTCATCTTTTTTCTCATCTTCCTCCTTTTCCTTCTCTTCCTCCCCCTCCTCCTCCTATTTCTTCTCCTCTTTCACTTTTTTCTTCTCCTCTTCCTCTTTTTCCTTCTCCTCCTCCTCCTCCTCCTCCTTCTTTTCCTTCTCCTCCTCCTTCTTTTCCTTCTCCTCCTCCTCTTTTTCTCTCCTTCCTCCTTTTCCTTCTCCTCCTCCCCCTCCTTTTCCTTCTCCTCCTCCCCCTCCTTTTCCTTCTCCTCCTCCCCCTCCTTTTCCTTCTGCTCCTCCTTTTCCTTCTCCTCCTCTTCCTCCTCCTCTTCATCCTCTTGGGTCTTCCAGTCGGGCAAGAGAGGAACGAAAGGAAAGAGGCGCGGTGACCTTAATTTTTTTATTATTATTATTATTATTATTATTATTATTATTATTATTATTTCGTAAATAATTTCAAGGTTGACGGTCATATTTCGAGTTGAATTGTTGGACGAATGCAGTGCGCGTGTGGGGGTGGGGAGGTGAACTGTGATCGGCAGTTTGGTGTGTGTCGCGTCAAGTCGATTGTATTTACGTTCTTAGTACGTGGGACTGTGTGTCGCCATATTGTAAGTTTAGTCCTTCAAAGGATTACAAAGGAGGATCATGCTGACAGGAGACCTTTTGGTCCATAACTAGGTCGGTTGCGATTTGATCCATAACTAGGTCGGATGATGAGGATAAAGTTTGTATTCACGGTGCCTAAGTTCAAGTCTCTCTGCACATGCTTAAAAAGATAAATAAAATAATAATAATAAATAAATAAATAGACGGCCACATTTTCTCGACCCACACACGGTGTAAAAATACTATTAATAAATAAATGAATCAAATAAAAATAATCGTGGCCCAAGTGTGGGGTTCAGCCTGCGGGCAGAATAGGGCCAACTGCTGCCATTGCCCTCAAGTGGAAGGGTCTGTGGGTGATTGATGACAGTATTAGGCGCACACACACACACACACACACACACACACACACACACACACACACACACACACACACACACACACACACACACACACACACACACACACACACACACACACACACCTCTCATGGCGCTGTGGTTAGAGCTCTGGCCTGCCACTACGGAGGTCCGGGTTCGAATCCCGCCCAGGGCTGAAATAATTTCAGTATCGCTGCGCTGCGAGTCGTTACTCCAACTCTCGTGGGCGGGGAGTTGGGTGTGTGTGTGTGCGTGTAGGATCACAGCATTACCCATAGATCGGTTATATGTGAGCTCTGAGCTCTCCTCCGGGAGGGTAATAGCTGTCGATCACGAGGCCAACACGTGATCCAAGACCATGGTGAATCACGTACACACACAGGAACACACGCAAATTGGATATGGCGAGATACAGATACGGGACACCACGAGCGTAGCTCCCCTTTCCGTAAGTAGTCACAAAGGGGGTGGAGGGACCACAAATGGCACGGTGTGTGTGCGCGCGTGCGTATATAACTCCAACTTCCTTGCACCCTACATGGCAGTGGGTATTGGGTTAGTAGATTTTAGTAGTTAGTCGGAGTACATGGTGAATGGTAGTGGGTTAGTAGATGTTAGTAGTCAGTCGGAATACATGGTGAATGGTAGTGGGTTAGTAGATGTTAGTAGTCAGTCGGAGTACATGGTGAATGGTAGTGGGTTAGTAGATGTTAGTAGTCAGTCGGAGTACTTGGTGAATGGTAGCGGGTTAGTAGATGTTAGTAGTCAGTCGGAGTACATGGTGAATAGTAGTGGGTTAGTAAATGTTAGTAGTCAGTCGGAATACATGGTGAATGGTAGTGGGTTAGTAGATGTTAGTAGTCAGTCGGAGTACATGGTGAATGGTAGTGGGTTAGTAGATGTTAGTAGTCAGTCGGAGTACATGGTGAATGGTAGTGGGTTAGTAGATGTTAGTAGTCAGTCGGAGTACATGGTGAATGGTAATGGGTTAGTAGATGTTAGTAGTCAGTCGGAATACATGGTGAATGGTAATGGGTTAGTAGATGTTAGTAGTCAGTCGGAGTGCATGGTGAATGGTAATGGGTTAGTAGTCAGTCGGAATACATGGAGAATGGTAATGGGTTAGTAGATGTTAGTAGGCAGTCGGAATTTGGAGAAGGAAATCAGAACCAAGGACTGACGGTTGGCGCCAACAGTGGATGGGCCTATTTGATCACGCGGGAATCGATACGTGTGTTGTGACTCTTAGCCAGTGTTGTATGGTCGCCACGAGAGCCTCTCGCGACGTCACACTTGCTATGGGTTTGGGGAGACGACGAGTAAGGGAACGGGTAAGGAGATAAATTGCACAGATAACTAGAGGAGGGGTACAGGGCTTCCACTATCTGATCATTAGGTTAACTCCACTATCGCCACCACCACGACCTCATTATTACCACTACCACCACCACCGCAGTCATCACCAACACCTTGATGGAGCCACTGCTGTCTGTCTACGCCCCTTCTTTTACTTCATAGATTCTAAGTGAGACTCGTGTCGTGTGTGTGTGTGTACGAGCGCGCGCGTGTGCGTGTGTATGTGCGTGCGTGTCTTTCTGTCTGTGTTTATGTAAGTGTTTGTACGCGCGCATGGTGCATGTGTGTGTGTACGTGCGCATGTGTGTGTGTGTGTATGTATAAGTGTTTGTGTATGTTTGTTCGTATGTGGGCGCCTGCGTGTTTGTGTGTGTGTGTGTGTGTGTGCGCGCGCGTGCGTCTGTGTAGGTGTGTGCGTGTGTCTGTGTGAGTGCGTCTGTTTAGGGGTGTGTGTGTGCGCGCGCGCGTGCGTGTGAGCATGTGTGGGTATGTGCATGCCTGTGTGCGTGCGTGGATGTATGAATGTATGTTTTTTCTTTTTCGTGAAATAGCTGAAACACAACGCGGTGCGGTGAAATTGGCGGGACTTTCGTCATGGGGCCTTGTGCGCTGGAGCGGCTGGGAACCGCGCCATGATGGAAGAGGAAGAGTTCCATGGAGTTCCATGGACAAACGAACAGCAACAGGCCTATTGGTCCTTATAAGGCTGTTCTGATACTTAACCTGTCATTATTATTTCTTATAACCTGTCTTCAAGTAAATAATTCTTGTTGGGGATTTGTAGCTAAGTAAATGTCGAGACTTTCTTTTTAATACCTCTACAGTGGAACAACCAATGACGATGGATAGACCATTCCATATATCATCAACGCGATTGAAGAAAGAGTATTACCCCACGTCTGTTTGAAATCGTTTTCCTACAATCTTGCATCTGTTATTCCTAGTTGCGTTGGAGGTGTCAATTTTGAAATATTTTCTCTCTTCCGTGTTTTCAATTCGTTTTACAATTTTGAAGACCTCAATTAGATCACCCCTCATTCTCTGTTTCGAGAGACTAAACAAATCTAGTTACCTTAAGCGCTCTTCGTACGGATTGTTCCTCAACCTAGGGATGAGCTTTTTTACTCTACGTTGCACTCTTTTTAACTACTCTGTATCCTTGTAATATGGAGACCAACACTGTCTGAATAGGGCATTGTAAAAGTTAAGAATAGTTTCTTCAGTTCTAAACTCAAAAGCTCTACCTATAAATCCAATTGATTTTTTTTTTTTTTTTTTTTTTTTTTTGCATTTTTAATGACCTCCGAGCACTGGTTGGTTTGAGATCATTTGATTTGACAACACCAAGGTCTTTCTCTTGTTCTGCACCTGCTAGTTGTACACCATTCATCGTGTATTATTAGTTATATGTCAATTTATTATCATTTACTATTTACCTGTTTGTTTGTTACTCAACTATACCAATGCATTTATTTATGTATTTTAATTGTTATTTACATTGTTATAGTTTTAATTTATTATTAATATGATTTTTTTTTTTTTTTTTTTTTTTTTGCATCCGACCTAGATATGGATCAAAAGGTCTCCTGTCGGCATGCTTTGCCTTTGTAATCCTTTGTAGTTGGCCTGGACATTACTATTACCAATATGAGGTACTTTACATTTATCTATATTGAAAAACATTTGGGAATTTGCGGCCCATTCACATAAAATGTTCAAATAATTTTGTAACTCTTGTTGTGTTATAATCTTATTTGCATTTTTGGTATCATCCCCGAATTTTATTGATTTACACTTGATATTTTCATCCAGGTTATGAATGTACATCAAAAAGAGTACAGGACCTAGCATTGCACCCTGAGGCACTCCACTTGTTACACGATGCCAGCCTGAGCATTTTCTATTCAGAGCAAGACGTTGCTTACGACCAGACAGCCATTCAGAAATCCATCGGTGAATATGACCTACTTTACCATGGGATTTTAGTTTACGTAGTAACATCCTATTGGGGACTTTATCGAAAACTTTTTGGAAGTCGAGATATATAACGTCAATTGATCTCCCTTTTTCTTACATTCCGTAAATATCGTGCAAGAAATCGAGAAGGTTTGTCAGACACGAGCGCTTATTACGGAAACCATGTTGTGAATCTTTGATAATATTGTTTTCTCCAAGAATTTCATAATTTTGTCTCTCAGTATAGACTTTATTAGTTTACAAACAACTGATGTAAAGCTAATAGGCCGATATTTACTAGGATTTGTGACCCTTTTTGAACAACTGATGTCGCATTAATGAATCTCCCACAAGAACACTATCTTCTGGTTCATCGTCGAAGCCAGCCAAAGGACCAAACTAGTTCTGCGTCATGACAGGCTCGATAGTTTTTTTAGCTTTTGCTTGGGCACCGTTTTTAACTGCGATGAATTCATTGCTTAAGATATCGACCTGGCCCGGTCCCGTTTCGGAAGATGGTGCAAGTGACATTTGTCAAAGATGAAAACAGGTGTTGGAGCAGGAGCCGCTGTCGCATATGTCGAAACAACAGCATGTGGTGGAGAAGCGTTGGTACCAATGTAAGAAGTTACTATTTCTTCAAGGATTTCCTCCTTCCATTTCAATTCCGTATTTTCTGCCTGGAGATTCTCGACTGTCTTTGGGAGGAATAACAGGAGGAGGAGAAAGAAGGAAGAGGAGAAGAAGGAGGAGGAGGATTTCACTCATGAAATATGAGGACGTTGTTTCACGACGAAGCGTATCTAAATGATAGCGCGAAACGTCCGCAGCTTGGGGCCTAAATTCTCTCTCTCTCTCTCTCTCTCTCTCTCTCTCTCTCTCTCTGTGTGATTGGGATCAACTGTGTTTTGCTTCGTTCTAGCGGCCGCGCGTCGAGCGATTCCATTCGGTTCTGGAGGAAACGTTTCTCTTCTCCCTCGACCTTACTAGTCGTACTTTGTTTCAGCCGCGCGTCGTGTCGGGGTCGTCCGTTTCGCCCCGGGCCGGGTCGTAGTCGTCGTTACTTATTTTATCGTATTTTATTTAATTGTATTTAATTGTATTTAATTTTCTTTATTTTTTTCTTGTTTCGTGTACGGGTGCACAAGTGCGATAATACATTTGCAGGCATGTGCGTATGAGCATGCTTGGAAGTTTGTGTACGCACGTGTTGTGTGTATGTGTGTGTGCGTGTGAGCACAGGCACTTTCGCATGCTTGCATGCGTATATACGTGCGTGCGTATACTTATGCGTGTGTAATGATGTGCATACCTGTATTTTTGTGCCTGTGTGTGTGTGTGTGTGTGCGTGTGTACGTTTTCGTGAACATGTAAACGAGTATGTGTCTTTTCTTACCAATCGCCAGCGGGTTTTTGAGGACCCGCGGGTCTGCGGCGGCGCGCGGGTTGCCGCCACTGCCGCAGCCACCGCCGCGCCAGCCCCGCGTAGCATTGCGGGAATGCAGCCAGTGCTGGGCTAACAACCCTGGCATGTCCGAACCCATTGGTATGGCTTCCCCAGACGCTATCTGCCGCGTCCGAAAGCGACGCTAAGGCTTCTGTTGGGGCACCACGACCGTGTGGCGCTTTCTTGGCTATGGCTTCCGCACCGATTCGCCCTTCGTGAGGCAAGCTCACAGCGCGCCCGAACGACGCACATTGGGAGGCCCAGGGGCAGCCCACGATGTCTATTTGTCCTTAGACGCATCCCGAGCGAGCGAAGAGGCTTGGGACTTCAGTAGGTAGCCCGGTCCATGAAGACTTCCGAGGTGCTCTTGTGGCGATGGAAGTGTTGTATGACACACGGTTGTCCTTTGGTTCTCTTGTTTTCCTTACAGGTATCAAGACCTCGCGAACTCGTGTGAAAGTTCTCGAGTGATCTCGGAGGGAACCGTGGCGTCCTTATGTCCTTTTCCGTGCGCCCCCCACCTTTTTATTATTATCATTATTATTATTAAGATAAGATAAGGATCCAGTCGTCACGTGGGTGAGGGAGCGAACGTTCGTGATGAAAACGTTCACGTCGCCCCAGACCTCATCTCTCCTATCTCGATTTCTCTCGTTACATTTGATCACCGGGGGGAGAGACGGGGCAGTTCGACACTAACTTCGGACGCCGTGTTGCAGTAACGCGTTTAATACGTCCCTGTCCGGTCCTCACATTCATCTGGACCGTAATTGCATCCTTGGGAGCACGAGAGGTTCTCTGGGATCTTGGGACTCCTGGGCCATTCCACACCGCGGCCGCAACAGCAATTATGATTGAGGTCCTTCTATCGCCTCCTTTCTTCTCGTCCCGTCTGTCCTCGTGTCCTCTACTCTACGCAAAGCTACTCGCATGTCCTCCTTCCTCGTCTGTTCTCCTTTCGTCATTTCTCCAGATAGCGAGGCATGCAGGCAGGAACGAGGACGCTGGAACAAGAACTATGGTCAGGGTCAGGGCAACCTCTTGCCCACGGCTTGCCGCCAGCCGGCCCTGGCCAGGTGCTGCTGCTCCTCCAATTAACAGGGGCTTGGGGCGTCTCCGTGTGTGTGTGTGTGTGTGTGTGAGCGCACGCCTTCGTGCGTGTGTACGTGTACAAATACACTCTCTCTCTCTTACTCACACACACACACACACACACACACACACACACACACACACACACACACACACACACACACACACACACACACACACACAGCTGAAATAATTTCAGTATCGCTGCGCTGTGAGTCGTTACACCAACTCGTGGACGGGGAGTTGGTGGTGTGTGTGCATGTAAGGTCACAGCATTACCCATACATAGTCATATATGAGCTCTGAGCTCTCTTCCGGGAGGGAAATAGCTGTCGATTACGAGTCCAACACGTGATCAAAGACCATGGTGAATCACACACACACACACACACACACACACACACACACACACACACACACACACACACACACACACACACACACACCATTCCCTTGCTAAAAGTGACAATGGCGGTTGGAGAATTGTGATACTTTTAAAACTCTGTGTGGAGATTGTTCTGGGTTCCGCTGAGCTGTCAGGCCAAGACGCTAACCACTACACCTGTAAACTGTGTTTGTGTGTGTGTGTGAGAGAGAGAGAAAGAGAGAGAGACGGAGAGGGAGAGGTAGAGGGAGACGGGGATAAGAGAGAGAGAGAGAGAGAGAGACGGGAGACAAGAGAGAGGGAGAAAGAGGATGCGAGAGAGAGAGAGAGAGAGGGAGACAAAGACGGGAGACAAGAGAGAGACCTAGCAAGTATGTCATTTGAGAAGCGATACATGATATGGGCTTAGGTTAAGCCCATATGAGCAACTACCTGCTCGTGCCTGCGTGCCAGGTGCCCTGTTGGCACTCCAGCCCAAAGAAGGATTCCACTCCCCCACCCCTTTCCAAAGGATTACAAAGGCGGAGCATGCCGACAGGAGACCTTTTGGTCCATATCTAGGTCGGATGCGAAAAAAATCATAATAATGATAAACAAATAAATGAATTAATAAAAATATAATAATATAAATAATAAATAAAATAAATGCATAGGTCACTCCAGTAGGGTCACTAGCATACCTTACACGCCCTGGGGCAATAGAACAGGTTGGGGGGGGGGTAGCGAGGTGATTCAGTGGCTCTGCAGGTGGGTTCGACTCCCCCCCGTGGTCCAAACAAGGGACTTTATCAGGGTTCGAGACCCGCTTGTCCCCCCTTTTTTTTTTTTTTTTTTTTTTTTTTTTTTTAAGGGATGGATGGAATACATCATGCTCAGACCTGCTCGCTCTTCGGCAGACTCCGGGAGGAGGCAACTCCTGTAGACATGGGCGGGAGAGAGGGATGGGCAGGGAAGGAAATGCATGCCAGCCAAGATCGCAACAAATACGGAATCACCGACCGACCGACGATTGTCCTGTGCATCTGAGAACGGCCCAGACGTTGTAAAGGGAACCATGAGATAATACATGCATGCACACAAGCATACCATGCATACGTACGTACATACATACTAGAAATACATCAAATGTAGGAATCTCACGACCGTTGACACAGAAATACCAGTGTACAAAAAAAAAAAAAAAAAGCGTGACAGTTAATATTCCGAGCGCTCTCAGAATGCTTTTGCGCATGCGCTTCGCACGAAAACCGAAGAACCCAATCAGAAACACTGCGTTCAGCGCTTCGTGCCGGGTCGTGATTCTCTTACGATGCTATTTTGGAAATAATTCGTGAATAACCGTTAATGTTCCGAGCTCCCTCAGAATGCTCTCCGATTGTTTGGTCTAACGAAATACGAAAAATAATAAAAGTAAGACATCAAATGTCAGCCCGCATAGCGCTCACGTCACAATGCTAGTGCCCATGCGCTTTGCGCGACACCCAAAGAACCCAATCAGAAACCCCCACTGCGTGAAAGAAATACATACATGCATACGCACGTACTACACGTGTGCATACAAACGCACATACAAACATATGCATACATACATGTCGACAGATAAACATATAAATAGAATAGTCGGAGAAGCATACAATAAACATCAATAAAGGTGGCCTTTAAATACCTGGATAGGTAAATGATTGAAAATATATTATAAACACTGATAAGACCAAAACTGGAATATGCAGCGCTGATATGGTCACCCAATACAAAAAAGGATATAAGAAAATTAGAAAGAATACAAGAAATTTAGAAAGAATACAAAGAACAACGACAAAGATGGCCCCAACATTTTCAAACCTGATGTATGAACAAAGACTGGCCGAACTGGAATTGCCGACCCTGGAACAAAGAAGAGAACGAGTGGACCTACTAACCATCTACAGAATTATGAAAGGAAAAAACGCATTGATAGAGAGGACTTGTTAAAGTGGGACAGAGGAAAAACAAGAAGATATGCAATGAAACTCAAAAAGGATAACTACAGAAGAGACCTGAAAAAGAACAGCTTCCCACACAGAGGGATAGATATATTGAGCAAATTGGACGAAAAAATAGTGTGTGCAAACACAATACAACAATTTAATAACAAACTTGATCTTGTGAGATACAAAAACGGGTCACCACGAGCGTAGCTCCCATTCCCGTAAAATACAGCTAGGTAAATATAACTAGGTAAATACATGGTTTTTGTGAATTTTCGTCTCATCCGCTCGGTAGGTTAGCTTAGGTTAGTTACATTAGGTAGGTGAGGTTAGTTAGGTTAGTTTTTTTTTTTTTAGGTATTTCATACTTCACGAAAAAATAGTGGACGAGATGAAAAATCACAAATTCTCGTACTTGTGTGTACACACACACACACACACACACACACACACATACACACATATGTGTGTGTGTGTAGGTAGTATATAATGCATATACAGTAGATATATGTATATATACGTATATACACTCTAGTTGTATTCTTGCACTGTGTACTGAAGACCTCGGCCTGCACTTCGTGCCGAATAAATGTCTGTCTGAGGACCACTTTCACTGCCGAGAGGTCATCCTTCCTTCCTTCGTTCCTTCATTTCTGAGGGAAACGCGCAAAGTTCGCGGGAAACTCTCTCACGCTCTCACTCAGGAAAGGGAAAGAGCCGTCTGGTGCCGGCGCCGGCCATGACACTCTCGTCAGACCCCCCGCCCCGTCACCTCGAGGCCTCGCGTCACTCCTCCTAGGGCGTGCTTCTCTTCCTCCTCCTCCGATTTTTTTTTTTTTTTTTTTTTTTTCCCTTCTTCTTCTTCTTCAGGAGTGGGGTGGTTCTCTTTTATCCCATTATGGCCGGCATGGCCACGATATTTCTTTGTTTATTTGAACAGCGTTTCTTGAATAGTTTCTTTTATTGCTATTGTTGATATTGATATTATAATTCAGTTATTAATATCATTATTGTTATTAGCGTTATTATTATTATTAATGTAATTGTTATATTTTATTATTATCATTCTTATTGTTATATTTTATTATTATCATTAATATTATTATTATCATTCTCCTCCTCCTCTTCCTTCCCCTTCTCCTCCTCCTCTTCCTTCCCCTCCTCCTCCTCCTCCTCTTCCTTCCCCTCCTCTTCCTCTTCTTCCTTCCCCTCCTCTCCTCCTCCTTTTCCTTCCCCTCCTCCTCTTCCTTCCCCTCCTCCTCCTCCTTCCCCTCCTCCTCCTCCTCTTCCTTCCCCTCCTCCTCCTCCTCCTCCTCCTCCTCTTCCTTCCCCTCCTCCTCCTCTTCCTTCCCCTCCTCCTCCTCTTCCTTCCCCTCCTCCTCCTCTTCCTTCCCCTCCTCCTCTTCTTCCTTCTCCTCCTCCTCCTTCCCCTCCTCCTTCTCTTCCTTCCCCTCCTCCTCCTCGTCTTCCTCCTCAATTTATTTCCCCGGTGACCAACAAGAAGAGATTGAGATATATAATTTGGGGTTTACGGTTGGTCGAATTGAATACACTTTTACCTACGCTTGGCCGAATACGCTTTTTGCAGACGAGTTTTCTGCTTTCATGTTATTCTTGACATATTAGTTTTAGAATTGTCTTTGCACTTGGCGTGACAAAAAACATGATAACAAGGGAATAACAGTAAATGAAATATAATGTGATATATAATGAAACAAGGAAAAGAGAATAAAGTGGAGTAGACTAGGAAGCAAGCAAGCAGACCATCTCTTCCTTATTAGACCCTTTGAGTTCCTACCCGCCCGTCTTGTATGGACAAAAATTATATATATATATATATATATATATATATATATATACACACATATATATATATACATATACACACATCAACCCAATACACTTTAATTCTAAGCCATCAACATCGAGACACTCGAGGAGGCATACATGCAGAAGTTGAAACGTGGTACAGCCAAAGACTCTAACCTGCGCTAGCACGTGATAAGTGATAGTGACTTAACCGATTGTCATAGAATGTGATGTAGGCGATGACGTCATCGATGGGGTTCAGGTCCTGCATGTGGTGGGAGGGAGGGGGGGTAGTTCCCACGGAAATGCTTCTTCAGCTGAATCAAATCGGCTGGCACGCTTGGCGCCAAATGCCCGCTTGCCTCTGGAACCTTTGGCGCCGAATTAATAAAAGATCCTAAGCCCTAAGTCTTGATATATGTCTTAAAAATGGTGGAGATTTTACCTAAATCAGCTGTCCATAATGTCGAGGTTATGTCTAGACATAAGCATTTAGGTCTCCGACATAATAGGGATTTAGGTAAAAATCTCCGCCATTAGGGTTAGGATTTTTTATGAATTAGGGTTAGGATCTTCATAAATTAGGGTTAGGATATTTAATAAATTAGGGTTACGTTCGTATAAATTAGGGTTAGGATATATATTTTTTTATAAATTAGGGTTAGGATCTTTTATAAATTAGGGTTAGGATCTTTTATAAATTAAGGTTAGGGTGTTTTATAAATTAGGGTTAGGATATTTTTATAAATTAGGATTAGGATCTTTTATAAATCGGGCCCCTGGAGCCAAGACGGTTTCAGCTCCGAGACCTTCAACCCTTCAGGTTCGAGTCTGTCATTGGGTCACTCGTCGTTCATCGAGATGGTCGAACGTGCGCTCGGACAAGTATCACTGCAGGACTCGAACCGCGATTCGATTCTGGCCAGCCAGCGACTGTTGCCGTCTTCCCTCGGTGTTGTCTTGTATTCTTTCTTTCCATCCATCTTGGTTAAGTTCTCTGAAGTCCATTTATTCACGTCTTCCATTTTACACACACACACACACACACACACACACACACAATCCAGCCCAGGGCTGAAATAATTTCAGTATCGCTGCGCTGCGAGTCGTTACTTAACTCTCGTGGAGGGGGAGTTGGGTGTGTATGTGCGTGTAAGGTCACAGCATTATCCATAGATCGGTCATATATGAGCTCTGAGTTCTCTTCCAGGAGGGAAATAGCTGTCGATGACGAGTCCAACACGTAATCCAAGACCATGGTGAATCTCACACACACACACAACACACACACACACACACACACACACACACACACACACACGTACACACTTTATATATATATATATATATATATATATATATATATATATATATAAGCGTGTGTGTGTGTGTTTCAGAATCAGGTGTTTTTAAACGGGAGTAGCTTCCCTGAAGCGAATGAAATGTTCAGGGGGTACCAGATGACGCCCCCCCCCGCCCATCACATCGTAAATACCAGAGGAGGTTTGAGTAATTCTTCTTCCTCTGTAGCCGTTGTCACAACAATTCCAGAGGATTTGGAGTCCCACGGAAGAGGAGCAGTGGGAGTAGAGGCTGCGGTTGCACTTCACCCGGGCCTCTGTAGCACTCAGGGCAAAGGTTAGTTGGAGCTTTGGCCACGAAGAAGCGTCTGAGTGTGCGACGCGCTCAGGCGGGCATATGGGGCGAAATCGTGAAGGTTCTTCGGTGTTTATTGGCCAAATGACTATTTTTATCTTGTTCTGGAGTGGTTCAGACGTCGTGACTATTTTACTGCGAGGGCGCCATTACAACTATACCTTTTATTTATTTATTTATTTTTTTTTATTTTTTTTTATTTTTTTTTGTCCAATTTAATCTAAAATGAAATTGCAACATTATTTCATTGACCTCGGACGTTTCGAAACCGCGTTCTCTCCCGCGTAGCGTCACTTGCGAAACGGAGGGAAAATGAGACAATGGGGTTCTGCACTCCGGAGTTTCGTCCTGGGATGGATGTTGGGATGGACGTACCATGGGTCAAATGGACCGAGTTCGTACCCCGCTGGCTCGGTCAGGTCTCTCTCTCTCTCTCTCTCTCTCTCCGTCTGTCTGTCTCTCTCTCTCTCTCTCTCTCTCTCTCTCCGTCTGTCTGTCTCTCTCTCTCTCCGTCTCCCTCTCTCTCTCCCCCCCTCTCTCTCTCTCCGTCTCACCCTCTCTCTTTCTCTCTCTCTCTCTCTCCCTCCCCCCGCCTCTTTCTCCCTCTCTCTCCGTTTCTCTCTCTCTCTCTTTCTCTCTCTCCCTGTCCCTCTCTCTCCCCCCCACTCTCTCTCCGTCTCACCCTCTCTCTTTCTCTCTCTCCGTCTCTCTCTTTTCCTGCAGGACCCCGTACAAGGGGGGCACGGGTGGGGGTGGTGGGGACACGGACTACCACGAAGTTGGAACACGGACATCAAAGGAACTCCATCTTCTGGCGTAGTCGAAGAATAAAATCTACAGAGCGCCACCGGAGTCCCCGAAATATTGACTATAAAAGACATTTGGTCAGTTCGTCATACGTGGAAGGTAAATTATTTCCATTTCTGTTGTTTTAATATGCGACTACACGTTGGAAATCCTTTCAATTACAACGACAGCCAAAATGATTCTTATTTTTTGCATTATTATAATTTTTATTTATTTATTTTTTCATTATTTTTTTCGTATCCGACCTAGTTATGGACCAAAAGGTCTCCTGTCGGCATGCTCCGCCTTTGTAAATCCTTTGTAAACTCTTCGTTGCCGAGAGGAAGGAGGTGCCAGAGTGAATGAGTGTGATAGTTTTGTGACCAGCCAGAGTTATAAGAATATAGTCTCCCTTGCTGGGAGTGGGGGGGCTATAACCCCCTACCTCCCCCTCCCCCCTTCCCCCCTGAGGCTACAGGGGGGAAGGTTGGAAGTGGGAGTGTCACGGGGAATGAATAAAATCGTCTGACGGCAACCTGGAATAAGGAGGACAAATGTACATGACATGGAAAGGGTCGAGAAGGAAGCGTGTCTTCCATAAACACAACCACACGGGCTCAAAGCCCGTGGGAGTGACATTTGACTCAAAAAAAAAAAAAAAAAAAAAAAAATCCCTAGACACACGGGCTCAAAGCCCGTGGGAGTGACATTTGACTTAAAAAAAAAAAAAAAAAAAAAAAAAAAAAAAAAATCCCTAGACCCAGACTCTTCTCTCCTTAGCGTCTGCAGAAACGGCAGCATCTGTTGCTCCGTCGTCATCTCCGTCGTCGCGCGAATAGTTTTTGTCACCACAGGGGGATCCTCCCTCCCCCACTCCCCTCCCCCTCCTCCCCCTCCCTCCTCTCCTCCCACCGAGGGAGAGCTCACGCGAGTCGCCTCCTTTTGCGGAGAAGTGATCGCGTTCGCCACAAACCGTAAAAGAGAAAACGAGACGAAGAAGAGGAAGCTGCACAGTGGTGGCAAATGAGAAAAGTCCCTAAAGCACCCCCCCCACCCCCACCCACCCCCCGGTGAGAGGAGTTATTAGGTACTCCATGCGGTTGACTTTCCACAAAGAGTCCGCCGCCGCGCCGAGTCATGCATAACAACCACAACTACAATAACAGCAGCAACAACAACTACAACAGATGCAGCAACTATAGCAGTAGCAACAACTACAACAGTAGCAGCAGCAATAACCACAGCAGCAGCAACAACTACAACAGCAGCAACAACTACAACAGCAGCAGCAACAACAGCTACAATAGCAGCAGCAGCAATGACTATAACAGCAGCAGCAACAACAGCAGCAGCAGCAACCACTACATCAGTAGCGGCAGCAACTACAACAACAGTAGCAGCAACAAGAACTACAACAGCAGCAATGACTATAACAGCAGCAGCGACAACAACAGCAGCAGCAGCAACTACAACAGCAGCGGCAGCAACTACAACAACAGTAGCAGCAACAACAACTACAACAGCAACAGCAGCAGCAGCAACAACAACTACAACAGCAACAAGGGTCGATTCCCATTTTTGGACCCCGATGTCGTCGCGTCGTTCGCAAATTTCGAACTTGTCCCGTGACTGCGTGGGTCCAGGTTCAGTCCCTAAGAAATACAAACGTGATGGCCACACTGACCTTGAGTATCTAAGCACAGTGGGCAAAGGTGACGGGTCCGGAAGAGTCTAAGCACCTTCTGGAATAGATAATCTCATCCATCCATCCATCCATTCCTTCGGTAGAACGCAAAGTCAGTTTTTTGCAAATTTTCGAAAGACATCACGCAAGAGAAGGACACACACACACACACACACACACACACACACACACACACACACACACACAATCCAAAGACACATTGAAATCAAAACTGGTGATGGCCAATCAGTTACTCCTCTGAGCAAGAAAATGGGCCTCTCTGTTTGTCTCTCTCTCTCTCTCTCTCTCTCTCTCTCTCTCTCTCTCTCTCACGCGCGCGCTCTCGCTCTCTCTTTTTCATCTCCGTGTGAGGGGGTGGATCTGAGAATCACCACTGCAACCCGTTTGTCTCCATCTGGCGGCGACGTCGATCTCAGTCGGTTAGGGGAGGGGGAGAGGAAAGCCTCAAAGGGAGAGAGCTCGTGATCGCTCACAAGCCCGCGCGTGCTGCTGCTGCTTCTTGGGTGGGGGGGGAAAGGGGGGGTTGGGGTCGATCAGTATCACTGCGCTGCGAGTCGTTACTCCAACTCTCGTGGACGGGGAGTTCGGGGATGTGAGTACGTGTGAGGTCACAGCAGCATTACCCATAGATCGGTCACATATGAGCTCTGACCTCTCTTCCGGGAGGGAAATAGCTATTGATCACGAGTCCAACACGTGGTCCAAGACCATGGTGAAGCCAGGGGGTGGGGGAGGGGGCGGGATCTGAAGCCTACTGCTGTCTGTCTGTCTGTTTATCTGTCTGTCTGTCAATGTAAATGGGACTTTGGTTACCACCGCGCTGAATATTTCGGATCTCCCGTCCCCCCCCCCCCTGCGGCTGTTGTCTCACGATTTTTTCTTCTTAATCTAGAGGTTTATTTACAGAACCGTCATGTAATGTAGGGAGTTAGTTTGTGATTCTTCATGTGATGAAAACCCTGGCGTACACACATAGTATACACGCTCACACACACACACACGCGCGAGCGCGGTGGCGCGGTTGGTAGAGTCCCCGAGTGTCACTACGGCGGTCCGGGTTCGAATCCTGCCCAGGGCTAAAATAATTTCAGTATCGCTGCGCTGTGGGGTCGTTACACCAACTCTCGTGGGCGGGGAGTTGAGTGTGTGTGTGCGTGTAAGGTCACAGCATTTCCCATAGATCGGTCATACGAGCTCTGAACTCTCTTTCGGAAGGGAAACAGCTGTCGATCACGAGTCCAACACGTGATCCAAGACAATGGTGAATCACGCTAACACGCGCGCGCAGTGAAACGCTAGAAACATGTTAAGATCTAAGAGCAACCACACAAAAAAAAAAAAAATAATAATAATTGTGGTTATTCCGTTGCCCCAGGAGGTCTCCTGCAAGAGGCCCACGACCCCCAGGTAACCGCCAACGGCCACCGGACTGGCCCACTCAGCCACCCAAGGAAGACTAGTAAATCACACACGGCAGACATCAAGACGTCAGACGTCACATCAGTCAACGAGTTGACGTATGCGTGCGTCGTCGTCACGCATGCGCACTGAAACACCGTCGGGGGTTGCCCGCAAGAAGCAAGCGCGTGTGAGGCGATTCCGGATGATGGGGCCTACGCCAGGAGGAGCTGAGTATCAGGTCACCTTGGACGTGACCTCACATTCGTGGACAAAGGGTTTCAGGTCACCCGAAGGCTGAAAAGGCAAGGGTTTCACGGTGGTATTCCTAAAAAGAAATTCTTACCTTATATAAATCCAATCTAAATCCTTGGAAGGAAAGATTTATGTAAGGTAAAAAAAATTTAAGAATACCACCGTAAGAATCTTACAGTTGTATTCTTAAAAAAAATATTTCCTTATGTAAATCTTTCCCTTCCAAGGATTTATATAAGGATATTTTTTTTTTTTTTTTTTTTTTTTTTTTTTTATACCACCGTCAGTCTTCAGTTTATTGACGATAGCGTCTCCTTTTCTTGGCTATGAGGTCGATCCATCGAGATCAGCGACGGCGACAATCTTATTCGAAGGGGTGAAATGTCTTCGGCGGACATCCCCCCCACCCCCACTCTCCCCCCTCTTCGCCCCCTCCCCCCTCCATCGCCCCCTTCCCCCCTCCATCGCCCCCTTGACCAGAAAGACACAAGTCGAGGGTGTCGTTTTTTTTCGAAGACTTTCCTCGTGTCACAAAAGCAGAGCTGGGCGCGTTCCTAGATGCGTTCCTCGGTGTCCTGACTATACATGTGTCAGTCAGGACACCGAGGAACGCGCCCAGCTCTGCACAAAAGACAGTGTTCAGTGTCCACAAGGTCTCATGGCTTGACTAGCCAGTTTTTAAAGCGACTCTTGGAGTTTATACTTGACAGAAATAAACGAAGAAAACGGAACATAAAATTAATAAACAAAATACGAAGAAAACGTAAGAAATCCGCCTCTGGCGATCATTTGCGTCCACGTGAGATCGTAAAAGTGGATTTGGAAGTGGAGGGGGAGGGGAGAAGAGGGGGGGAAGGGGCAGTAGAAACACGGACTCCCCCTCCCCCACGCCCCACTCCCCCCACTCCATAAACTTTGGAATGCAAATCATCTTTCGAAATCCGACGTGGTCGTTTCATTCTTGGGGTCGACTTCTGGCTCGCGCGGCAGAAGCTTCTCGTGTCTCTTTTCTCCTTCCCTCCGAGGCTGTTTTCTCATGCACCGAGTCCAGTCTCGTGCCTCCCCCCCCACACACACACTCTCTCTTTGTCTGTCTGTCTTTATCCCTCTGTCTCATATATCTCTGTCCTTCTCTGTCTGTGTGTGTTTGAGTGTCTGTTTCGCTCGGTCCGCGTGTCTCTCTCTCTCTCTCTCTCTCTCTCTCTCTCTCTCTCTCTCCCGAAATGGCACGAAATGCGGCCTTGTTCCGTCAGTGCTGCTGATTCCAAAAAGGAAGGTATCGCTGACTCAACGAGTCATTCGGTAACGCCAGCCATTTATTCTTTCACTTCTTGATTTGAAATTTATCTGTTATACAGTTCTTGCTCGTCTCTTTCGTCGCTAAGAAAAAAAAAAAAAAAGGCTGAGCGGCGTCCAACGGAGCGAAAGGGTCAATGTGTACAGAGTGTCTTGTACTCGGTAGGCAGCGATCGACGGGAGGCCGGAGCGATGTTCTCGAGTAAGGCGTGGGGAGAACAAGAGGAGGAGGAGGGGGGAGGGAGAACAAGAGGAGGAGGGAGAAGAGGAGGAGGAGGAGGAAGCGACCCACAGCGTCAAATTCCAGAGACCGACAGAGGACCTCTTCAGACGACCTGAACGAGATGACCCAAAACTTGGGGGAGGTCATATCCAGTTCAGCCAAGGTCATTGAAAGGAGGTAGGGAGGACAGGGAGAGATATAGAAATAGAGATATAAAGAGATAGAAATACAAAGAGAGATACGAAGAGATAGAAGAGAGATAAAGAAAGAGAGAGATAGAGAGGGATACTGAGAGATAGAAGAGAGAGCGAGAGATAGAGAAAGAGAGATAAACAGAGAGAGAGACGTGTAATCTGTCGTCTTTCCTTGGCGTCTCTGCTGAAATGTGTCGATGGCTGAATTCAGTCCATGTATGGTTGTCGTTAACGCAAACACGTACCTGTAAACTTATTTTTGTTACAAAAATTGGTCAGTGAAAATAAAATAAAAAGCAAAACGATATTATTACCTTGGGGACCTTTAGAAATTTAGTGCAGGGCGTTGGCTCTTCAAAATTGAGGCAACAATTTATACAAACACACACACACACACACACACACACACACACACACACACACACACACACACACACACACACACACACACACACACACATATATATATATGTATATATATATATTGTGTATGTGATGTGTATGTATGAAAATGTATATGTATGTATGTGTGTATACATGTATATACATGTGTGAATATATGTATAGGAGCTTATGCAAGTATGCATACATACATGGATATGCTCGTATGTATGTATGTGCACTCACAGGGAGAGTAAGCGACGGCGATCATATGAAGATACCATTGTTTATATAACTACACCTATGCATCTACATGCTCATGGAGGTTCGGGGGTGGGGGGGGCAGAGATAGAGATGCAAACCTAGAGCCACAAGAAGACGTTAGCGAGACAGCCAGTCAGACGAGAGGACTTGATAAAGTCGAAAATGTAGTGCATGGGCTCTCAGATTACTTCCACCACGTCTCTCTACTCCCTCCCCACTCCCCCCCCAGGTCGTTTCTGACGTGACAGTCTCCCCCATGGAATCCCACCCAAGGCCCCCAGGTCCAGGTCTTCTTGCGTGGACTCCCCCCCTGGCCAGCAGACACTCCTCATTCATCTCGTCAAGACTCTTCCTACTCTTGGTCTCGAACTCCCGTTTTTTCGAAGTCGACGTTTCGATCGAGTCGTCAGTTCTGGTGCCACCCTTCCTCCCCCACCCCCCATTCCCCACCCCCGGGGGTTGTAAATAGACGAGCAACACGCATTACCTTCTTTGTGCAATGATCTCCCCCCCCCCCCAACTCTAGGTTCGGGAGGGAGGGAGGAGGGAAGGCGCCGGGCGATTTGCCCAAATTTAGTTCCTCCTCCTCCTCCTCCTCCTCCTCCTCCTCCTCCTCCTCCTCCTCCTCCTCCTCCTCCTCCTCCTCCTCCTCCTCCTCGTTGGCGTTGTTCTTCTTCGTCGTTCTCTCTGTAGTTAATGGGGGTGCACACACGTACGCACCAGCATGCACGTACACAGAAACACATAGACACACAGACACACAGAGACACATGCGCGCGCACACACACACACACAGGCACACATACGGGCGCGCGCACACACATACACACACACACACACACACACACACACACACACACACACACACACACACACACACACACACACACACACACACACACACACAAATCTCTCCCTGTCTCTGTCTCTCTTTCTCTCTCTCTTTCTCTTTCTGCCTTTTTCCCTCCTCTCTCTTTCTCTCTCTCCCTCTCCCTCTTTCTCTCTCTCCCTCTCCCTCTTTCTCTCTCAATCTCTCTCTCTTACTCTTTCTCTCTGCCTCTTCCCCTCTCTCCCTCTCCTCATCCTTCTATTTCTCTCTCTCTTACTCTCTCTCTGCCTCTTTTCGTCTGTCCCTCTCCTCATCCTTCCATTTCTCTCTCTCTCTTACTCTTTTTCTCTCTGCCTCTTCCCCTCTCTCCCTCTCCCCATCCTTCTATTTCCCTGTCTTTCTTACTCTCTTTCTCTCTGCCTCTTCCCCTCTCTCCCTCTCCCCATCCTTCTATTTCCCTCTCTCTCTTACTCTCTTTCTCTCTGCCCCTTTCCCTCTCTCTCTTACTCTTTCTCTCTGCCCCTTTCCCTCTCTCCCTCTCCCCATCCTTCTATTTCTCTTTCTCTCTCTCTCTCTGTGTCTGTCTGTCTGTCTTTCTCCTCGTTGCAGCCGAGTAGCAGACTCGCTCTCCTCGGCAATATTCCCGCTCGCCCGACTATTCGCCCATTTCCCCCGCGCGAGCAAGACGCGATCGCCTCCCTCGAGATTGGTATTGCTTAACCAAGAGGTGCTGAAATCAGTTCTAGGGGGTGTTTAGAAGAGCTTCATACATGGGAGTGCTTCACTCCACTCTCCTATATACTTCTAGGGTGTGCAAGAATGCCAAGACGTAGTGTCACGGGTGCTAGGGTCGGAAGAATTTAAGAAACGCTGCTCTAGAATTACATAATGTGACCAAGGGCTTCCCCTGGGTTAGGTGCACATTCCCCCGAGGAATACCCCCGGCCCTCTCGCGGGGGACTGAGCGTGTAGCTGTGGCATGGTCGGCTTGGAATCGGCCTCGTGAATACGGAGGCTCCAGTTCGAAGCCCAAGGGGTGCGGTAAGTGATCGCCTCTTGCCCTGGCTATCCAGGCACACCGGGTAATGGCACTCACTCCTTCTTACGTTGACACCAGACCCTCTTCGCCTCCGTAGTAAACTTCGAACTGAGTTCGAGCATTTCTTCTTTTGCTTCTGGCTGAGTGGGTTAGGGCGTCGTTACTTGGGGGCGAATGTCAAGGGGATGGCGGTTCGAATTCTGCCACCGGCGAAGTTGAACCAAGGGCAGGGTTCATTAAATTCCACACTGCAAATTCCTCTGTGAGGGAAACCATCCTAGCCTTCTGATTGGTGGGTAGTTTGTGACGTTAAACCATATCACATTCTAGCTTCCACTCATCCCCCTGGGTCCTGCTATAGATTTAAACGAAATTTGAATGAGAGACAATACTCGGGATCCCCCTGAGGGACGCGGGCTCCTCCGAGTAGACGTGCACACACTCACAGTATGGTCCTCCAAACTCAGGCTGACCTCAAACAGTGCCAACACACACACACTCACGCACACACACACACACACACACACACACACACACACACACACACACACACACACACACACACACATATATGCGTCCATAGAAAAAGGTTCATCACCTGCCAACACGATATTTTTGCGCGACCTCATGCCTTCCCGCTTTAGTAACGCTGTCTTCTTCTTCATCCTCTTCATCCTCCTCCTCCTATTCCTCCTATTACTCTTCCTCCTCTATTTCCTCTTCCTTATCAGCCTCCTATTACTCCTCCTCTTCCTCTTTTTTCCTCTTCCTCTATTTCCTCTTCCTCCTCCTCTTCCCTCTATTCCTCCTCCTCCTCTTCCTTCTATTCCTCCTCTTCATCCCCCTCCTCCTCCTCTTCATCTTCTTCCTCCTCTTCCTTTTCGTCCTTCCATCCCTCCTCCTCTTCCTCCTCCTCCTCCTCCTCCTCCTACTTTTTCTCCTCTTCCTCCTCTGCCAGCACCTGACAACCCTCATCCGTTCTCTCACCTCCCCCTCCACTCCTCCCTATGTTGCCCACCTCCGCCTCCACCTCCCCTTCCGCTCCCCCGTCCACTCCCATCTACTTCCTCCCTCACACCGCAGCTTCTCGCATTTCCGGTCCCCCCTCCCCTCTCCCCCCTCCCCTCTCCCCCTCCCCTCCCCCTTCCCCCCCACCGTTCCTCTCCCACCTCTTGATTCACCTTTTCATTCTTTCTGTTCTTATCCTTTTCCGTCTGGAGTTTTCATAATCATCATCAGTAGCAGCAGCAGCATGATCTTCATCTCATTACCATCATCATCAGCAACAGCAACAGCAGCAGCAGCATCATGATCTTCATCAGCAGCAATATTATGATCTTCATATTATTATCATCATAAGCAGCAGCAGCATCATGATCTTCATTTCATCATCATCGTCATCATCATCAGCAGCAGCATGATATTGATCATCAGCAGTATCAGAAGCATGATCTTCATCTTATTATCATCATCATCAGCAGCAGCATCATGATCATCATCAGCAGCAACAGCAGCATCATGATCTTCATCATCATCATCAGCAGCAGCAGCAGCAGCAGCACCATGATCTTCATCATCATCATCACCATCACCATCACCATCACAGTAAAAGGCAGGATTGGAGATGAAAGCGATTTGACTCTTGTAATTCCTCCATCTCCATCAATGTTCCTCTTCTATTCCCTTCTTGCTCTCGTTCTCATCTACCCATCCACCCATCCACCATCCCCCATCCTTTCCTCTGGTTCTTCCTTCCTCCCTTCCTTCCTTTCTTCATTCTTTCCTTTCTTCCCTCCCCTCCTCTGTTCCTTTCTTCCTTACTTCCTCTTTCCGTCCCTCTCTCTCCCCCTTCGTCCCTCTCTCTCCCCCTTCCTCTCCCTCCCTCCCTTCTCCCCCTCTCTCCCTTCTCCCCCTCTCTCCCTCCCTCTTTCTCTCTCTGTCTCCCTTCCCCGCACTCTCTTCCTCTCCCTCCCTTCTTCCCTCCCCCATTCTCTCTCTCCCTCCCTCCATCCCTTCCTCTCTCCCTCCCCCCTCCCTCTCTCTCCCTCCCTCCCTCCATACCTTTCTTCTTCCTTCTCTTCCCTCCTACTCCCTCTTTCGGCTTCTACCTCCCCCCCCCCAACCCCGGTCTGGAATATTGACCACATAACTCTTTTGGGATCAAGGTGACACCCCTACTGACCAGAGTCTCGCATCATTCTGTAATGGTTGGAGACTCCTCTTCAAAAAAAAAAAAAAAAAAAAAAAAAAAAGTAATAATGATAAGATAAAACAAATAAATAGATAAATAAATAAAAATAAATGCATGCCAGTTGACTTCAAGTCCACCTTTCTCCCCTTGACCGCTTCTCAACGGTGAAAGGTTAGAAGCGTTGGTGAAGGGTCGGCGACGAAATGCAAAATCCTCTGACCCCCTATGACCTGCATGACGACGCCCGTTTGCTTAACGAATAATGCCCTCCTTCCCTCCCTCTCTCCTTCCCTTCTTCTCTCCCTCCCTCCTTCCCTTCTTCTCTCCCTCCCTCCCTCCTTCCCTCCTTCGCTCTCTCCCTCCCTCCTTCCTACCCTCCCTCGCTCTCTCCCTCCCTCCTTCCTTCCTTTCTTCCCTCCCTCCTTCCCTCCCTCCCTCCCTCCTTCCCTCTCCCCCTCTTTCCCTCCCTCCTTCCCTCTCCCCCTCTTTCCCTCCCTCTCTCCTTCCTTCCCTCCTTCCTTCCTTCCTTCCTTCCTTCCTTCCTTCTCTTCCACTTTCCTTCCCTCCTTCTCTCCCACCTTCCCTCCCTCCCTCCCTCCCTCTCTCCTTCCATCCCTTCCACTCGTTCCATTTTTCCATCCACATGCCTTCCCGAATAACAGAGTGAAGGACGAGGGAGTAGAGGGAGTGTGTGTGTGTGTACCTAGTTGTATTATACTAGGAGGGGAGCTGTGCTCGTAGTGCCCCGTCTTTGTATCTCGCAACATAAAGTTTGTTCTTAAATTCTTGTGTGGTGTTTGCACACACTGTTGTGTCGTCCAACTTGTGTGTGTGTGTATTTACCTAGTTGTATTATACGGAAAGGGAGCTATGCTCGTGATGACCCGTCTTTGTATCTTTCAGCATCAAGTTTATTCTTAAAATCGTGTGTGTGTGTGTGTGTGTGTGTGTTAGAGAGAGAGAGAGAGAGAGAGAGAAGTAAATTGCGAATTTAGAGGGAGTTGGTGAACGAGCAAACTGTGGAGAACGAGCGTAGTTAGAAAATGGAAAGAAGGAGAAGGAAGGGGAAGGAGAGGAAGTAGGAGGAGGGAGGGAGGAGTAGGTAAGCGAATGATGGAGGGAGTGAGGGAGGGAGGAGTAGGTAAGGGAATGATGGAGGGAGTGAGGGAGGGAGGAGTAGGTAAGCGAATGATGGAGTGAGGGAGGGAGGGAGGAGTAGGTAAGGGAATGATGGAGGGAGGGAGGGAGGAGTAGGTAAGCGAATGATGGAGGGAGTGAGGGAGGGAGGAGTAGGTAAGAGAGAGAGGGTGGAGTACAGTAGGTAACCGAATGATGGAGCGAGGGAATGAGGAGTAGGTAAGCGAATGATGGAGGGAGGGAGGAGTAGGTAAGCGAATGATGGAGGGAGGGAGGAGTAGGTAAGCGAATGATGGAGTGAGGGAAGGAGGGAGGGAGGAGTAGGTAAGCGAATGATGGAGGGAGGGAGGAGTAGGTAAGCGAATGAAGGAGTGAGGGAAGGAGGGAGGGAGGAGTAGGTAAGCGAATAATGGAGGGAGGGAGGAATAGGTAAGCGAATGATGGAGTGAGGGAGGGAGGAGTAGGTAAGCGAATGATGGAGGGAGGGAGGGAGGGAGGAGTAGGTTAGTGAATGATGGAGGGGTGGAGTGAGGAGTAGGTAAGCGAAGGATGGAGGGAGGAGTAGGTAAGCGAATGATGGAGGGAGGAGTAGGTAAGCGAATGATGGAGGAAAGGAGGGAGGGGGGAATGGGGAGCAATAAGTGAGTAAATAAAGGAGGAGAGGAGAGGAGGGAATGGGTTGGAGTAGAGAAGGATGGAGTGAATGGAGGAGGGAGGGAGGGAAAGATGGAGTGATACAGTGAACGTGGGGTAGTCAAAGTTAGCAAGTGTGAAGGAATGAAGCGAAGGGGAGTGAAGGAGGGAGTGAGGGAGTGACACAGTGAGCTGACATTCCCACACACCCGCCACTACGGCGGTCCGGGTTCGAATCCCGCCCAGGGCTGAAATAATTTCAGTATCGCTGCGCTGCTGGTCGTTACTCCAACTCTCGTGGGCGGGGAGTTGTGTGTGTGCAAAGTTACAGTATTACCCATAGATCGGTCATGTGTGAGCTCTGAGCTCTCTTCCGGGAGGGAAATACCTGTCGATCACGAGTCCAACACGTGATCCAAGATCATGGTGAATCACACACACACTGGAGTAGAGAGGATAGGAGTATATCAGGGAGTGATGGAGGCAAGATGGAGAGTATGGAGGAGTCATGGAGAAATATAGCGCGTGTGGAGGGAAGGAGGGAGTGAAATAGGGAGTGATGGAGGAAGAGAGGGAGGCGGAACGAGTGAATGAGTTAATGAACGAGGGAGGGAGGGAGGGAAAGAAGAGGCGAAGGAAGGAGGGAAGGGAGGGGAGAGCGAGGAAGGGGATGATGGAGTGAGTTTGTGGAGGAGTTGGTTTGTGAGCGAACGAGGGAGGAGTGAGGAAGGAACGTAGGGAGTAGGGAAGGAAAGGGAGTGAGCGAAGGAGGAAGTGAGGGAGTAAGGGAGAAAGGTAAGGAGGGAGTGAGGGAGGGAAGTGAGCGAGTAAGGTAAGGAGGGAGGGAGGGAGGGATGTGGGTCGTCCGACTCGACCGCTGCCGCAACCGCCGCCGCCGCCGCCGCCGCGGGTTGAGGGTCTGGTTGTCAGAGTTGCTCGAGGTGCTGCGCGGGGAGGACCACAATTCCTCTCTCTCTGTCTCTCTTTCCCTCTCTCTCTCGCTGAGCGATATCGTTGTCGACGAAGTCGCCGTTCCCCGTGTACAGTTCGGTGAGACTCGGGGGGTGTTCTTTGCACTGTCACTGTCTCCTATAGGAGCGGACCCACGTCCGCGGTACCCCCCTCTCCTCTCCTTCGAAGTGGTGATGAACAATACATATATAGATATATATATATACAATACGTCGACGTCGTATCGTGTCAGTGTCGTGTCGTGTCGTTGACACGGGCGGCCCCCGGCGAGGCCAGTCCAGGTGCTGGGGCGTGTTCGTGTTCGTGCTCCGAAGTACGGAGGAGGACCTTGGAACTGCGTGTTCTCCCTGCTGACGCGAAGTGGATTCCGACATTGTTATTTGGTTCCGAGGAGGAGGAGGAGGAGGAGGAGTAGTTCCTCGGTGCCTTCGGGGGCAACGTGGGACCCGGGGGGAGGAGGGGGTGTTTATTTGTGTGTATGTGTGTGTGCGCGCGTGTGTATATATGTGTGTGTAAGTATATGTTTGGGTGTGTGATTGTGCGTATATGCACATCTGTGTTAATGTTGACAGTTTATTGGTTCACGTATGTGTGCGCTTATTGTGTTTGGATTTGTTATTTATGTGTGTATATGTGTATGTTTGTGTGTATATGAGTATGTGCATTTGTGTTATTTGAATGTGTATTGTTTGTGTGTATATGAGTGTGTGTGTGTCTATGTGCGTATGTTTGTGTATATTTGTGTGTGTGGGAGTGAGTGTGTTTATCTGTGTGTGTGTATGTTTGTGTGTGTGTGAATGAGTGTACATATCTATGTGTGTGTATATGTTTGTGTGGGTGGGAGTAAGCGTGTATACCTGTGTGTGTATATGTTTGTATGTGTATGAGTGTATATATGTGGGTGTGTGTATGTTTTTGTGGGTGGGAGTGAGTGTGTAAATCTATCTGTATGTATATGTTTGTGTGGGTGGGAGTAAGTGTGTATACCTCTGTGTGTGTTTGTGTGTGTGTTTATGTTTGTGTGAGTGTGTATATCTGTGTGTGTGTTTGGGTGGGAGTGAGTGTGTATGTTTGTGTGGGTGGGAGTGAGTGTGTGTACCTATGTATGTGTGTGCATCCATGTGTGTATTTGTATGTTTATGTGTGTATCTGTGTGCGCGCGCGTACAACCATCACCATTACTGTACAAGTTTGTGTTTATCTCAGACGAGGTCGTTTAGACAAGGCACAAAGTTCCCCCGACACCCGGTTGAGGACGGACACCTTTAAGTCACCTACACCTCCCACAACACCTGTGCCTGACTGTCAGCCCAGCCCCACCAGCAAGCACTCCTCCTCCTCTTCCTCCGTTTCCTCTTCCTCTTCCTCCTCCTCCTCCTCATTCTCCTCCTCGTCATCGTCCTCCTTCTCCTCTTCCTCCTCCTCCTTCTCCTTCTCTTCTTCTTCCTCCTCCTCTTCCTCCACCTACTCCTCTTCCTCTTCCTCCTCATACTCCTCTTCCTACTCTTCTTCCTCCTCCTCTTCCTCCTTCTTCTCCTCCATCTCCTACTCCTCTTCCTCCTCCTGCTCCTCCCCACCTCCTCCTCCTCCTCCTCCTCCTCCTCTTCTTCCTCCTCCTCCTAGGGACGCATTGCCTGGGCCTCCAGCATTGTAACCTTTGGTACTCTCTCGTTGTTTGTAAACCGAATTTTTCCTGAAGCTGGAAATGGACGGGACATGTGTCTAAGGAAACATGACAGAAAAAAGAGATTAAAGACGCGCCGGGAAAGGGAAGCGAAGTTGGATCATCTCATGGCAATTATATGTACGCATTCGCAAAGGGAAAATATACAAGTGATAATAAATACATGGCGTACGTGCGGACATAAACACACGCGCGCACACACAAACGAAAGTACGCATACAAACGCAAGCGCACACACACACACACACACACACACACACACACACACACACACACACACACACATCCACATGTACACACAAAAAAGCACACACAGTCATACACACAGGCACACACACTCACACACGCACACACACACAAACACACATATACAAACACACACACACACACACACACACATACACACAACACATACACATAAATCTTAACATTCTTATACATTTATATACCTGTACATTAGGCCTACTTATATATATATATATATATATATATATATATATATATATATATATATATATATTAATAAATATGTATGTATGTATACATATTTATTTGTAAGTCTTACCTGTAGCGTCGTTAAACCTAGAATGTCGCTTGCTACCTTAGGGAGCGACGAAGAAAATGCATGTCGGTTGCCAATACGGTTATAGTTATATAAATGGATTCCTTATGACTAAATGTATGTACAGTATAAAACTGAGTGTGAGCATCCAGTATAGATTGAATAAATCATATACACAAAGGTAAGCATAAAGGGATATATTTATTGTCTTGCAATATATACATATACAGTATATATATATATATATATATATATATATATATATACGTATATATATGTGTATATATATACATAGAAACATATGTATAAGTATGTAAATGGATATATATGTGTATATATATATATATATATAATATATATACACATACATACATATGTGTGTATCTATCTATCTATAATGTACGTATATATATATATATATATATATATATATATATATATGTGTGTGTGTGTGTGTGTGTGTATTTATACAGTATATGTAAATGTATGTATATGAATGTGTATGTATATATGTAATTATATATATATATGTGTGTGTGTATTATATATATATGTATATATAATGTATGTGTGCGTATATATATATATATATATATATATATATATATATATATATGTGTGTGTGTGTGTGTGTGTGTGTAAAGACAGAAATATGGAGGTGAGGTGGCAAAATGAAACATCAAGGTTAGAGTATGGAGCTTCATTCAAAACCAGACGTTTCCACCCCTTGGGCCTTCCTCTGAGGAAGGCCCAAGAGGTCGAAACGTCTGGTTCTGAATAAAGCTCCATACTCTAGCCTTAACGTTTCATTTTGTCACCTCACCTCCATATATATATGTGTGTGTGTTTATATATACATTATATATATATGTATATATATGTGTGTGTATATATGTATAAATATATATATATAAATGCATATAAATATATATGTATAATACATATATACATATATATATATATATATATATATATATATATATACATACGCGGTATATATGTGTGTGTTTATGTATGAACGTATTTGTGTCTACATATACTTATGAATATATCATATATGTATATATGTTTGTATATGTATGTATACACACTTTATATATATATATATATATATATGTGTGTGTGTGTGTGTGTGTGTATATATATATATATATATATATATATATATATAATTGTGTGTGTATGTATGTATGTACATATGTACGTATTCTATTGTTCAAGTATGTGTCCGTTCATTGTCTCTGAAGAAGAGGTAAAGGACCCAATAGGATAGCGGGTGAACCCAGAGGCCTTCCAATGACACGTGTGTAAACCGAGCATAGCATCAAAATCCAGACTCTCAGTTTTGCTGGAAATGGCGTCGGCTGGAACGCGGCGAGACAAGACGAAAGATCTCTATCTTGCGAGGCTGAGGAGTTGCAGCAGAGGTCTTGTGTGTGTCGGGGTCTTTCCTCTCCACTCGTCCCTCTCTCGGTGGTGCCTGCTGCTGCTGCTGCTGCTACCCTGGTCCCGGCCGGCTGACTGGCCGGCTGGCTGGCCGGCCGGCCGCGCGGCGTTATGTGGGTCATCCGCCGCCGCCGCCGCCGCCGCCTCCGTCGCCGTACGTGTTTGGTCATTAGCGAGACAGAGCTCCTGCCGCAGCCGCAGGCCTGAGGAAGAAGCCCCTCGTCTCGCCTCGTACTACAGCTCCTACTGCCTGACTCGCTCCGGTCGTGGAGTACCGGGGTTCGGGCAGCCGGTGCGCTCTGGTTGAGGTGTCCGGGGCACGCGTAAGCGGACGGATCCCTTTTAGGGGATTGGGGGGGCAGAGTTGTCTTCGTCTGTCAGAGGAACCGTTACGGGTGTCGTCATTATAATGAGAGAAACCCTAGAATAAATCACCCGGGATGTCCTCTTCCTCCCCCTCCTCCTCCTCCTCCTACTCTTGTCATCATCATCATCATCATTGTCATCATCATTGTCATCATCATCATCATCACCCCTGGCCTCGTCTTGGTTCGGACAAGACAGTGGCGGGTCCTTTATTGGAGCCAGATGCCATTGCTTCACTTCTCGCGGTAGGAGGAGAAGGAGGAAGAAGAGGAGGAGGAGGAAAGGGAGAGGGGGGCGGCGTGGTTAATGAGAGGTTGCTTTCTTATTCTCTTAAAAGTGTGATGTGCGATTCTGTCATGTGATGCGTAATCGTCTCCACAAGTCAGTCGTGAAGACACTTTTTTTTTTATCTTTGCTAATATAAAAAACTCGTTCATGCAAAGGTCGATACCCTAAAAACTGTCTTATCGTGTATGAAAAAGGACAATACTTAAACCAAGACCGAGACAATAATTTTTTCCGAGACAATAATCATTTGGTGTGACTGAATCGAGGACCCCAGGCAAAGGCCCAATAGACATTTGGCGCCAGCGAGCGTGTGCCATCTTCATGACCCTCGAAAGGGGGGGGAGGGGCGTCAGCGAGTGTCGTGTTGATGACGTGTATCTTGTGCGAATACAATACGCGACGATGAATATCCACGTGACTGCCTTCCCTTGTGTGCACCGCTTCCAGTGAAGCAAACATGGACTCTTGTTTTAAAAATTGCGTTTCTTTACCAGTCCGTGACTCCAGTGATTTTTTTTTTTTTTGGTAAAAATAAAATAAAAAGAAAACACATTTGAAAAAGGCGTTGGGAACACTTTAAGGATACTGGAAGACTACTGTCGTGACAGTACTACAGGACTACTGCCCCTTGAGGACAAGGCTGTCGAGGATCACCAGCACCCTCGAGGTGACGTCACGCCGCCCAAGCGGACACCAGGTAAGATAGAGACCCGTTGTTCTTTGGGACACGCGCCCACGCCCTGCGTGAAGGCTTCTGTTGAGGCAGGTTTT
>NC_134810.1:44084037-44104037 GCF_046742065.1 Oratosquilla oratoria | reverse complement strand
CTTCTTCTTCTTCTTCTTCTTCTTCTTCTATCTCATTTTTTGTGGGTTTGAACTCTGGGTGATCCTTCAGAATTTACTCTGAAATTGCGGCGACCGTTTCTGTTCCCAAAATGGGTTTTTCTTCCATTGATGACCACCCACATTGGTAGAAATTGAGCCGCGTTTAACCCGGTCCATCACTCAAAAAAAAAAAAAAAAAAAAAAAAAAAAAAAAAAAAAAACTTCCTGGGCACTGGTGGCGTAATCGGAAACATGATGGCTTCCCATCCCCTTAGTCGTGGGTTCGAATCCCGCACTCCTCTCCGATTCCCAGCAGTGACTATTAGTTTACCTGCCCCAGGAGTCCCTAAATCGAATCGTAAGGCAAAGATGACGGCTACTATTGCAGTTAGGCGTCTCTTGGCGTTGGCTCCCCAACGTCACTACTTTTCTGCTTAATACCTTGATTTGCCTTTTACCATCTCTGAGTGTATGTGACAAGTTTTACAAAGGATTACAAAAGAGGAGCATGCCGACAGGAGACCTTTTGTTCCATAACTAGTTCGGATGCCAAAAAAAAAAAAAAAAAAAAATTATATATATAATGATAAATAAATAAACGAATAAATAGATAAATAAATTAATAAATTATAATAATAATAAATAAAATAAGTAAATGAATAAATAGGTAGAGTTAAATAATAAACAGGTAAGTAGTAAATAATGATAAATTGACAGATAAACAATAATAAATGATAAGGAGATGATAATAAACAAACAAATAAGAACGAACAAATAAATAAATAATATAAAATAAATGACAGGCATTACAGCATCGAAAATCACTGGTTAATGATCGTGGACGATATAGTACTACCTAGCTCGGTAATCACTGTACCAACGACTGGTGATCAGGGCGTCAGGTTCCCGGTACTTGTCCGTCGACCGGGATCTACCGGGAGTTGATTCCTGTACACGCGAGGGAGCTACCGGGGGGTGGGGAGAGGCTATAACGGTAACCAATAGACTCTTCAGACTCTTCAGACTCTTCAGGAGGAAATTGCAAAAGCTTCTGGTGGCGGACTTCGTGAAGAACAAGCAATTTGGGAAAGAGACGGAAGGGAAGGAAGGGAGGGAGGGAGGGGGGAGGAGGGAAGGAGATGGAAGAAAGGAAGGAAGAGAGGGGGGAGGGAGGGAGGGAAGGAGACGGGAGGAAGGGAAGGGGGGAGGGAGGGAAGGAGACGGAAGAAAGGGAGGGGAGGGGGGGAGGGAGGGAAGGGAGGGGGGAGGAAGGCTGCCTTGGCCGAAGACCCTCACTGCTGTGACGTCATCTTATGAATGTTGCCGAGTCGTGTGAAAATTCGAATTGCAGGTCTTTTGTGTGTGAATGTACACGGGATCCTGCTGATGGTAATGATGATGATGATGTTGTCCTTCGTTCTCAGGTAACGGTGGTGGTGGGAGGGGGAGGGGGGTGGGGGGAAGCTCTCTTCGACCCCGCGTAGCCCTCACAACAAAGGCTCTCAATGTCTCTTTTTTAACATTTCTCATTGTGGTGTCAAAAGTGCAGTTGTGTCCCAGAGGGAACGGTATATCTCTCTCTCACTCTCTCTCTCTCTCTCTCTTCTCTCTCTCCCTCTCTCTCCTCTCTCTTCTCTCTCTCTTCTCTCTCTCTCTATCTATCTATCTCTTCTTTCACTCTATCTCTCTCCTCTTTCACTCTCTCTCTCTCCTCTTTCACTCTCTCTCTCTCTTTCCTCTTTCACTCTCTCTTACTCTCTCCTCTCTCTCTCTTTCTCTCTCTCTCTCTCTCTCTCTCTCTCTCTCTCTCTCTCTCTCTCTCTCTCTCTCTCTCTCTCTCTTAATGATATCTCCATGGGTCTTCGCCCTCGATGGCATTCTCCCACGTGACAGCGACAGCAGCATCACAACCGTTCTTGTGAAAGGTGCGCATGGCGCCAGATTAATTATTAGTGCTCGTTCCCAATACGGGTATGTCCTTAGTTAATATCCCCAGGAAAACCCCTTACCATACCTCAGACGGCGAACTTTGAATCCTTTATTTTGGCTGGCGCCAAACGATTCCATTCATATTCAGGCCGTTCGCACTCCTCCCGTCATTTCTGAAGTCTCGCCCCCCCCTGAGTCCCCACACTCCTTTTATTCTGCTTCAGTGATTGATTATTTATTTATAATGATGGATATAATTAAACCCTAGATGGGAAAGAGGCTTCTGGGTCTCATTTCTTCCACATTGCGCAGTGCAACAGAAGGGTCGTCGCATATCTGTTGGCGGGGTTGGGGGGATGTCACTCATATATATATATATATATATATATATATATATATATATATATATATATAATGTATATGTATATATATTATTATTATTATTATTATTTTTTTTTTTTTATTATTTTTTTTTTATTATTTTTTATTTTTTTGAAAGGTCATTCCCACGGGCTTTGAGCCCGCGTGGTAGGTGTTTATGGAAGACACACCTTGCAAGAGATAAAGTGGGATGGTTTAGCTTGTCAGAGGAGCATGGAGGGTGGGGGATGCAGTGTAATAGAGAGGCGGCGGACACTCTAATAGCTGACTATCCCGGCAATCTGCACATGCGACACCAGACCCACTCCCGTCGGATCCTCCTAAGACAGAAGAGGTCTCTCTCATACGATGCCCAGTGGGTCGCGGGGTAGGGTCGGGGTGTGGTGGGCGTTAATTGTGAATGATGGCCCTGTGAACGATCTCAGTAGCCTCATAAAGTCTGTCCGCGTCAGAGGGGAAGTGGGGGGGGGGGTGAGAGGCTCAGGTGTTTTTTTTTTTTTTTTTTTTTTTTTTTTCTTCCTCCAGAAGGCCCTCGAGGCTAGGGCATCGCCCCGGGACATTTCGCTCGTCCGTCCGCTCGAGATAACCAGGCGGATGTCGTCGTCGTCGTCCCCGTCCCAGGGTGGATACTCGTGGAACAGTAGTTCCTTGTGTGTTTTTGTCACTCGAGGAGGGAGCCCGCACGCATGAGAGAGATCGAGGGCGAGTGTCTAGCGTTGCACCACGAAGAACCCTTGGGTCCTCGATCTGACACGAGAGGAAGAGATATTGGACTTTTATTTCCCTTCTTTCTACAACGAGAGCCTTGTTATGCCCCGCCATTTTTTGCTAGATGCGTATCCCTTGGTTTGACAACAGCTGGCGAACTGTGTCCACAGCGCTTTTTAGTTGTTTGTTCCATTCATTCGATCATCCGGTCCTTCATTCATTTATTTATTCATTTATTCGTTTATTCATTTACTCTCTCGTTCCTTTGTCCCTTCATTTATTCACTCAGCCATACATTTATTTAAAGTCGTTCGCAAAGTCCACGATGTGATCGATCACAATGTTGTTGACGTTTCTGCAGACAGTGGTCTTTTGCCTCTGTAACAGGGTGCCTCCCCCCCCCCCACGGGAACTAAAGACAATGGTGGGGGGGGCGATACAACCCTCTGTGGGGGGATAGGGGGCGTTGTACGTGCAAGATCGGTACATGGATGGATCCTAAAGTTCGGCAGCTGGAATGCTTCTTGGTGAGGACATCTTCCAAAAGACTGACGTGTTGAACAGTGACGTCGTCTTCGGAGATGGTGTCCAGAAGCCAACGCCAGACGGTTTTCTTCCGCTGAACGTAAGTCCCAGCGCCCCTTGAGCAAAGGGGGCCTTGTTAAGCTTTCATTCTTCTCGGCTTTGGGTTCCGCTGTTGTATTCAATTTCGGTCAAGGAACGAGCCGAAAGAGAAACACACGAGCGGCACGCGAACAATGTAATTATGGCTGCTGCTGCTTCTGGCGTCATCGGAGAGTCTCGGAGAGAGGAGGCCTTGTCGCGCTCATGACCTCGCAAGCAGTGAGAACGAAAAAAGAAGAAACGAAGTCCAGAAAGAAGACTTCTTGTTTTCTTGCGAGGAGGACCACGCTCGCTGATTTCGCTTATTTATAAGTTCCACTGGCGTTGACTCGCGTGTGCCGAGTGGCTCGGCTGGGTTCCGAACCCGGTTCTCTGCGCAAGGCAGAACCCAAGAGACTTCTGCGAACCCAAAAAGACAGTGGACTCTTCTGATTCAGCTCCTGGGTGCGGTGGGGTGACAGTGGGAGGCCGATTTTTTTTTTTTTTTTCTTTTTTTTTCTTTCGCCCGTATGAGTGGAGTTAGCCATTCATAGGTTCACTCGCATACTCGTACTTAGGCATCTATTCGCACAGTTGCTTGTTTTATGTGTATACTTGTTTATTTATATACGAGTATATATATATATATATATATATGTGTGTGTGTGTGTGTGTGTGTGTTCTTGTATTCTTGTTTATTGATTATTCTTTATTACTGTATCTTCATTTATTTTCCAATTAAATTAATTTGCTTGTTTCTTGTATTTACTCACCAATTCATCCATTCCAACTTGGCTTTCTCACTTGTTTACCAACCATTCAGTATTATACCGGAGCCTCAACACTCCTTCCTCCTCCTCCTCCTCCTCCTCCTCCTACTCCTCCTCCTCCTCCTCCTCTTCCTACTCCTCCTCCTCTTCTTCCTCCCGCTCCTTTTCCACCTCTTCCTCCTCCCGCTTTTCCTTCTCCTCCTCCTCCTCCTCCTCCTCCTCTTCTTCTTCCTCCCGCTCCTTCTCCTCCTCTTCCTCCTCCTCCTCTTCCTCCTCCCGCTCCTTCTTCTCCTCCTCCTCCTCCGCTCCTCCTGGTCCTCCTTCTCCTCTCCTCTCCTCCTCTCCTCCCCCCGATTCTCCTCATCCTCATCCTCCTCTTCCTCTTCCCGCTCCACCTCTTCCTCCTCCTTCTCTACCTCCTCCTCCTCCCATTTTATCATCCTCCTTCTCCTCCTCCTTCTCCTCCTCCTCCTGTAGTCTTTTTTCAAGGTCGGCCGCCGCCCGCGCTACTGAGTCTCATCCTACGACTGATCGGATCGCCAAATCCGACACCGCCGACAGGAATTTTCCCGCCTGGCTTTCCTTCTTGGCCTTGCGTTCTCTCTCTCTCTCTCTCTCTCTATCTATCTATCTATCTCTCTCCCCCCTGTCGCTTCTCTCTCTCCCTCTCTCTCCCCCTCCCGCTGTCTCTCTCTCTCTCTCCCCCTCCCGCTGTCTCTCTCTCTCTCTCTCTCTCTCTCTCTCTCTCTCTCTCTCTCTCTCTCCCTCTCTCTCCCTGTCGCCTCTCTCTCTCTGTCTCTCTCTCTCCCTCTCCCTCTCCCTCCCTCTCTCCCGCTGTCTCCTCTCTCTCTATCTTTCTTCTTCTTTATCTCTCTCCCTCTCCTTCTGTCCCTCTCTCTTTGTCTCTCCCTCCCTCTCTCTCTGTCTCTCTCTCTCTTTCTTTTTCATGATAAAACCTGCGATAAAAGAGGCTAACAAAGAAGTACAAAGAAAGTCTGGGGTAAACTTACTCACTACGGTAAATATAACAAAAGAAAAAATTAAAAGGTGTATAGACAAACTCAAAGTTAACAAAACACCAGGGCCTGACGGTTGGCATCCAAGAATCTTAAAGGAAATGAAAAATGAGATTGTTGTTCCATTAGAAATTATTTTCAAGAAATCCATCATATCCGGAGATGTCCCAAGAGAATGGAAGCTAGCTAACGTTACTCCCATATTCAAAAAAGGTGACAAAAAGAAACCAAATAACTATAGGCCTATAAGTTTGACTTCGATCGTAGGAAAAATAATGGAAACTATCATCAGAGATGATATCGAATATCATTTAGAAAGTAACCGTTTGATAAATGATAGCCAGCATGGTTTCAGACGGAAACGTTCTTGCGTGACTAACTTACTCGAATTCTACAACACAGTTATCTCGAATTATGACAAAAGAAACAATATAGATTTAATATATCTAGACTTTGCAAAAGCTTTTGATACCGTCCCACACGAAAGACTACTTACTAAATTAGCTTTGCATGGAATAAGTGGTAGCCTATTAGGTTGGACTAGTAATTGGTTGAAAGGTCGAAAACAGAGAGTTGTTTTAAATGGAAAAACTTCTGGATGGAAAAATGTTGCAAGTGGAGTTCCTCAGGGTTCCGTTCTTGGGCCACTTCTATTCATAGTATATATAAATGATATAGACAATGGACTAAAATCTACTGTTTCCAAATTTGCTGATGATACAAAACTGTGCGGAGTGGCAAATGATCACTCAAACCAATTAGATATTCAAGAAGATTTAGATCAATTACAGCAATGGTCTGAAAAGTGGCTAATGAAATTTAACACAAGTAAATGCAAGGTAATGCACATAGGTAAAAATAACAGTAAGTACGATTACAAGTTATTTGGAAATTCGTTAACAAAAGTGGATAGTGAAAAAGATCTCGGCGTAATTATCAGTAACGACCTCAAATCATCCAAGCAGTGTATTTCAGCCTCTGAGAAAGCAAATAAGATTCTGGGATTGATTGCGCGATCTTTTGATTTCAAAAGTCCATCACTCATTAACAAGCTATATAAATCGTTAGTTCGTCCACATTTGGAATATGCTGTTTCCGTATGGTCACCGAATCTCATTAAAGACATTGACAGACTGGAAAAGGTACAACGGCGAGCCACAAAACTGATTCCAAATATCAAAAATAAATCATACGAAAATCGACTTAAGCACATAAATCTGTTTTCCCTAAAAAAGCGTAGACTCAGAGGTGACTTGATACAGGTCTTTAAGATTTTAAAGGGAATTGACAACATCAAAAGTGACCAAATTTTCACATTGAATGAGAATCAGACAAGAAACAATGGTCTCAAACTGTCCGGAAATAGATTCAATTTGGAAGTAGGTAGAAACAACTTTGCCAACCGTGTAGTTAATGAATGGAATAAACTTCCTGCACAGGTAGTGCAATGTAGTTCAGTTCGAAGCTTTAAGAATCATTTAGATAAATACCTAAGTAAGATGCTGTAATTATTATAATTTATGTTATATTATTTGTTTTTGTTTTGTTATAATTTGTCTGTCTGATTTTCATTTATTATTAGTTATATGTCAATTTATTATCATTTACTATTTACCTGTTTGTTTGTTATTCAACTATACCAATGCATTTATTTATGTATTTAAATTGTTATTTACATTGTTATAGTTTTAATTTATTATTAATATGATTTTTTTTTTTTTTTTTTTTTTTTTTTTTTTTTTTTTTGTGCATCCGACCTAGATATGGATCAAAAGGTCTCCTGTCGGCATGCTTTGCCTTTGTAATCCTTTGTAAAAAAAAAGATGGAACATAAAGATTAAAAAAGAGGTATTTAGATAAAAAAGAATGTGCGTCACTTTTCCTCTGTGTGTGTGTGTGTGCGTCTGATTCACCATAGTGATTCACAATAGTTTTTGGATCACGTGTTGGACTCGTGAATGACCGCTATTTCCCTCCCGGAAGAGAGCTCAGAGCTCGTATATGACCGATCTATTGTAATGCTGTGACCTTACACGCACACACACACACAACTCCCCGCCCACGAGAGTTGGAGTAACAACTCGCAGGGTAGCGATACTAAAAATTCATCCCTGTGTGAGATTCGAACCCGGACCGCCGTAGTGGCGGCTGGGAACTCTACCAAGTGCGCCATCGAGTGTGTGTGGACGTGGGTATGTATATATGTGGGTGTGTAATACACGAATTCACAATCACATTGGGTTGAAGAAAAGTGTTGATGTCTTGAAAAAATCCAAGTTAACATAGAAACTCAGCTTTAGGAAGGGTGTTCCAGAGCCTCCCAGTGGAAGGAAGTAAAGGATGATCATAAAACAATTTCATCTTTGGAAAAAAGATAAGTATGACTCTTTACTGAAAGTGGATTAGCTGTGCTTCAGTTCTCGAAAACAAAGACGGAGAAGTGTTTTGGTAGGGACAGCAAGGGCGGGAAGGACATCAAGGGCGGCAATGACAGCAAGGGCGAGAATGACAGCAAGGGCGAGAATGACAGCAAGGGCGAGAATGACAGCAAGGGCGGGAAGGACAGCAAGGGCGGCAATGACAGCAAAGGGGAGAATGACAGAAAGGGCGGGAAGGACAACAAGGGCGAGAATGACAGCAAGGGCGGCAATGACAAAGGGCGAGAAGGACAGCAAGGGCGGCAATGACAGCAAGGGCGTCAATGACAGCAAGGGTGGCAATGACAGCAAGGGCGAGAACACAGCAAGGGCGAGAATGACAACAAGGGCGGGAAGGACAGCAAGGGCAAGAACGACAGCAAGGGCGAGAACGACAGCAAGGGCGAGAACGACATCAAGGGCGGGAATGACAGCAAGGGTGAGAATGACAGCAAGGGAGAGAATGACAGCAAGGACAGCAAGGGCGAGATTGACATCAAGGGCGGCAATGACATCAAGGGCGGGAAGGACAGCAAGGGCGAGAATGACAACAAGGTCGGGAAGGACAAGAAGGGCGGGAATGACAGCAAGGGCGAGAATGAAACCGGTTTCTGCCAGAGAGTCTTCGCGGTCGAGGCAAGCTTTGAGCCAAAGACATTGGAGGCATCAGCCAAACACGCTTGCCATAACAACCTGTCCCACCCCGCCTCCTCCTGTTCCTGGGTGCACAGCAACGAGGTTCCTCCTGTCCACCGAAACGATCCTCTTCGTCGTCGTCGTCGTTCCTGCGACGGCAGTGGCGTTCGGATGAATCTCTCTTGAGGACAACTGTGTTCACGGAGAAGGTTCAGCCTTGTGTGAAGTTTCTTACTGTTGGCACTAGCCGATTTTATTCCAGCAGTCTCGTCAGGTGATCTTATTCCGTTGAGGGAATCCAGGCGTGTTGACGAAGACTCCTTCACTTCGGGAACGCCCCCGAGAGTCGGTCCTGCTAAGGCCGTGGCGAATCTCGTCAATTAGGGAGGCGCCACCGTATTGAGTTTGAGGTGGAATCAACCCTTCAGGGTTCTCGTTATGACGCGAACTACGAAATGGATCATCCCCTCGGTGCTTCTTCGTATAATGGTGGGTTGATGAAAGTTATAACACGTTGACACAATTATTATTTATATAAAATCATGGCACGATACAGAGCATGTGCCTTCAACCAAAGCTGGAACAACATTACCTTCACATAGCGTCGCCAGGCTCAATCACGCGGGAATATCGATCCATAAGCAGGATCTCGCTAGATGGTTCTATACAGTGATACATACTTGTACATATTTAGATACTGTTACAATTACAATACATTATAAAATATAAACATAATATATTTTATACACGCCCACTACATTCGCAACGTCAGCACCCCCGTCCCCACCCCTCCCCCGAACATGCAGTACCGTCTTGAACAATTGCACGGGGCCCGAGGGTGGGGGGGGGGCTCAGTGTAAAAAGGCTAATTGGTGTACAATTCAAGTCAACTCAATGACCGGGTTCTCCGTCTCGCAAAAGCTAATGAACTCTGTTGTGGTAATGGATGAGCAGTGTTGAACTCGCAAATGGACAGAGTAATTTGTTCTTTCAAATAAAATCGCATGCCGACAAAGGTTCCGTCAGGTGCAACACGGCTGGAAGGAAATAGGCAAGAATTGGTTTACTAATAGGGTGACCAACGAATGGAATAGACTTAGTAACCATCTAGTGAGCCCTGAAACTATCTGTTGTTTTAAGAAACAGTTAGACAACTTTATGGATAGGGATGATAGGTGGTAATGGACATGGAATTGCCAGGTGTAAGCCATATGGCCTGTTGCAGTCTCCTTTATTCTTATATTCTTAAAGATTCGCTGGTCCCAGCAAAGAGCTTTAGGAGCTTGGCTCTGGGACTCGAAGAGTCTTCTGTTTGCGAGGGGAAGTATCCCATCTCGGTTGCCAGCTCTCGTACTAGCTCTGACCTGTTTCAAATGCAATGGCGGCTGAGGGTGGGTGGAGTGAGGTCATGGTAATGTGACCCTCTAGAGCAGCGGTTCTTAACTCGGGGGTCGTTTGGGGTTTCTTAGGTCACAAAGGATTCGGGAGAATGATATATTTTCATATGTTTGAATTTGGTACTTGGGCTTTTACCAGTTTGGTGAGTGGCGACACTGGTCTCAAGTGCGGTGGCCTGCTACAATGAACATATCAACCACAACCAGTGTTTTGTCTTGCCTTTTCACAAGGTTCACCGTTTCAAAATTTCTTAAAGGGGCTACGGTAATACCCAGAAGAGTCTCGGGGGGGGGGGGGCATTGGATGAAAAATGTTAAGAACCACTGGTCTAGAGTATAGGAAACTGATTTTTTTTTTTTTTTTTTTTTTTTTTTTTTTTTTAATATATAAAAGTAGCAGTTGCCGACAAGACTGACGAGTTAAACACCATATGAGGACGGAGCCTTTACTTGTACGACGTTTCGCTTATTACAGCTTTTTCAAGTAGTACTTGAAAAAGCTGTAATAAGTGAAACGTCACAAATAAAGGCTCCTTCCTCATATGGTGTTTAATTCGTCGGAAACTGACTTCATAACAACATCTGAAGAAAATGCAGAGGACTCCGTCAAATGCGGGGAAATATTTCATTCAGTCCTTTCGCTGCGTTTTGTTGCTTTAGCCGTTTACTCAAGCTGTCACTGGGTGACCTTATTACTGTATCTCGTAGTCAGACCGGATAGGCGAACTTCAGCCAAACAAAACCGCCTGGCAAGAGCAAAGTGTGTCTTTGGAGAGCACCTCCGGGTCGAGGGTGGTGTTGTTTATTTCTCCCGAAGTCTTCACGAAGTCTTCCCGAAGTCCTTCCGAAGTCCTCCCGAAGTCCTCACGAAGTCTTCCCGAAGTCCTCCCGAAGTCCTCCCGAAGTCTTCCCGAAGTCCTTCCGAAGTCTTCCCGAAGTCCTCCCGAAGTCGTTGACAGCCACGTCGACGACATATGTAACAACAAACAGATGGTGGTTACGGGCCGTTTACTCACGGGAACGAGGCTTGGGTCGGCTCGACGTCAACTTTTGTCTCCGCATGTGGCCATGATAATGAAGAGAGGAGGAGGAGGAGAAAGAGAGGAGGAGGAGGAGAAAGAAGAGGAGGAGGAGGAGGAAGAGGACGCGTTTCCTTTTCTCCTCTTTTTTCTGTTAATTTCAAAAGTCTTAAAAAACCGATCTTGTTGGTATTCTGGGTCATATCGAAATACGTCTGCGTTATGTGCTTAAAGAAACGAGGGGCAAATAATGAATCGGTATCGGTGTTGTGACACAGGGATTCACCATGGTCTTGGATCAAGTGCTGGATTCGTGATCGACAGCTATTTCCCTCCCGGAAGAGAGCTCAGAGCTCATATAAGACTGATCTATGGGTAATGATGCGACCTTATACGCAGACACACACCCACGAGAGTTGTAGTAACGAATCACAGCCCAGCGATACTGAAATTATTTCAGCCCTGGGCGGGATTCGAACCCGGGCCGCCGTATTGGCAGCCGCGAAAGCTACCACTGCGCCATCTAGTCGTGATATATTTGGTGCTTGATGACGACAAGAACGGGAACGTGTTGGTGTCTCAGTGCTGTGGGAAGCCCTTCCTGTGCTGTGCTGTGCTGTGGATACGAATGGTTTCTTCTTTGCCATTTTCAGTCACAGGGACTGAGTGCTTACGCTGTGATGTGGGCCTCATGCACGAAGGGAAAGAAGACCATTATGTGTGATGATTTCGGGGTCCCACATTTGATTCTAAGAATAAGGCTGCAAACCCTATCCCCGATTAGCCTCGAGTCGATGACCTCGCGAGACACCAAAAAGAGAGCAAGAGAAGAAAAGACAAGAGAGAAAGAGAGAAGTATCTAACCTGTCCCCTCTCTGTGTGGGTAGTCAGCCCATGTCACGACTGGGGAGATTAAGGTTAAGATCAAGATTATTAAGATTAAAGTTAAGGTTAGAACGAGGTTAATGCCGTTGTTAGCGAGAGACCGTTAAAGTCGTTAAGGTGGAAGAGAGAAAAAGAAGAAGAAAGAAAAGGAGAGAGAAGAAAGGAAAAGAGGGTGCGGTAATTAGGAGAAGGGCAAGAGAAAAGAAAGGGGGAAGAACGGGGAAAAGCCGTGCAGCGAGCGACCGCAAATTAAGGGAGGAGAGAGACATAAGAGGAGCCGAAGGGAAAGCACGCAGACCCGTTCCCCTCCCCTCCTCTCCTCCTCTCTTCTCCCTCCTATCTCCTCTCCTCTTTCTGCTCTCTTCTTCCTCCCCTCTTCTCCCTCCCCTCTCCTCTTCTCCCTCCCCTCTCCTCTCCTCCCCTCCTCTCTTCTCCTTCCCCTCTTCTTCCCATCTTCTCCCTCTCCTCTCCTTCCTCCCCTCTCCTCTTCTCCCTCCCCTCTCCTCTCCTCTCCCTCTCTTCTCCTCTCCCTCTCTTCTCCCTCCCCTCTCCTCTTCTCCCTCCCCTCTCCTCTTCTCCCTCCTCTCTCCTCTCCTCCCCTCCTCTCTTCTTCTTCCCCTCCCCTCCCCTCAATCTTCCTCTATTCTCCCTCTCCTCCCCACCCCTCTTCTCCCTCCCCTCCCTTATTATATCTTCACTCTCCTCTCTTCCATCCTCCTCTCTTCCCCTCCCTTCCTCTTCCTTTCCCTCTCTTCCCCTCCCCTCCCCTCTCTTCCCCTCTCTTCCCCTCTCCTCACCTCTCTTCCACGTTCCTCCTCTCCCCTCTCCTCTCTTCCCTTTTCTAAGCATCTCCAGCATGGAGCCGGTCGCAATAATTCCCATCGTCGTCGTCGTCGTCGTCGTCGTCGTCGTCGTCTTCATCAAGAAGAAGAAGAAAAACTAAAACTACTACTGCTACTACTACAGCCGGGTTGATGATGGTGATGGCTGGGGTGGTGGTAATAGTGACGGGGAGTACGGATGGGAAGAGGAGGGAGGGAAGGGGGGAAGGTAGGGAGGGGGGAAGGGGCTGGGGTGGTGGTAATAGTGACGGGGAGTACGGATGGGAAGAGGAGGGAGGGAAGGGGGGAAGGTAGGGATGGGGGAAGGCAGGATGGGGGGATGGGGGAAGGATCTTTGGATCCGGTCGTTTCCTCGCGGGCGGAAGTATCTCCTGCTGGAATGGTGGGGGGGAGATTGGGGGGGATAGTCGATCAGGACATTGAGCTTCCGTGCTTGCTTGTCTCCTTCCCCCCTCCCCCCAGGTAGGGGGGGTAGAGAGGAGGGACGGTGTCCGTCACTGGTCCTCGAAGACTTGGTTCGCGAAATTCGATCTTCTTGTCTCTCCTTCTCCTCCTCATGTTGACATGGGTAACATGACTGAAGGAGGTCGTCCTCGTGTGCCACGCTTGGAGGACGACGTATCAAGCGGGAGGGTCCTCCTCGAAGACTCCCTGGGGCTGGAGAAGGAGCATTGTCACGTGGCAGAGAACGAGTTAGCTTGAGACGAGTCTCGAGTCTTCGGCCACGCTCGGAAACCAACACGGACGAAGTAATACACACATTGGGGTTTGGTATGCGCGGAGGCTTAAAGAATGACGCGGACGGACGCGACGTAATGACGTCACTTGGTATGATATGTCTCTGCATTACAAACTGGTAAAATCATTTCGCGTCTGATATTACAAAGGATTACAAAGGCGGAGCATGCCGACAGGAGACCTTATGGTCCATATCTACTGTAGGTCGGACGTGAGAAAAAAATCACAATGATAAATAAACGAATAAATAAAAACTATAATAATGTAAATGATAAATGAATTAATAAACTTAAATTGAATCAAAGGAAATGGAAGCTTCTGACAACCTTTCGCCTCCGTCGCTGAATATAAGCAAAAGTGTCAATTTAACACCGAAACTCGACCTCCTCACCGCTGCCGCATGCCTGGAGGGTCGCCCGTGTCCTCACCCTTCGCCTCCGGGGTCTCCCGATGGAGAGCCTGAGGTTCGCTGTGGCCTCCTCATGTCTCTCTCTCTCTCTCTCTCTCTCTCTCTCTCTCTCTCTCTCTCTCTCTCTCTCTCTCTCTCTCTCTTTTTCTCTCTCCGTCTTTTTCTCTTTCCGTCTTTTTCTCTCTCTCTCTCTCTCTCTCTCTCTCTCTCTCTCTCTCTCTCTCTATCTCTTTTCTCAAGGGATCAAGAGTGAGGAAGAACGCAAAGAGGGTGAGATGGCCGTGATAGGAAAGGAGGAAGGTGGTGGAGGGAGAGGGAAGCGAGGGAATGATGGAGGGAGAGGAAGGGAGGATGGGAAGAATGGAGGAAGAGAAGAGATGGAAAGATCGTAAAAGAGGTCGAACATTGATTATTTATTTATTTTTTATTTTTATTTTTTTATTTTTTATTTTTATTCTTTTATTTACTTTTTTTCGGCCGACTGAGGCCTCACGCTCACATAGATGTGGGAACGGCCGTTCTAAGATCCTTTGTATTACAGAATGGGGACGACAGTAGTGTTCACTTGCCCAGGCTATCGGCCGGTGTCCTATCAGCTGGGAGGGGAAGGGAAACATTCAGCTTTCTGAAAATCATACTTCGTGAAGACCAGAATCTACTTTTCTTTTCAGACGGTATTTCCTTGGGTATACCCCCCTCCCCCCACTTCGAAGCCACTTGGGAACCGCTTTCTTAAGCTTAGGGTGGAAGGGGCACAGGGGCGGGGCTTTGGGGGGAAGAGGGGGAGAGGGGAGGAGTGGGGAGCAAATTCCGAAAGGAATGAGATCGAGGATCGAAGACGGGGACGGACCTGTCTCCTTTTTCCAAGAGGACTTTCACCTTTTCGTTCTATTATTTTGGGGAAACTTGCTGCTGCTGCTCGGGGGCAGGTAAGCAGGCAGGTAAGGAAGCAGGTAGGTAGGCAGGTAAGCAAGCAGGTAGGTAGGTAGGTAGGTAGGAAGACAGGTAAGTAGCCAGCCAACACGTGCAGCTATGACTGCTGCAAGCAGAGGAATGAGAAGGCTATCTTTAGATATTTTGTTTTAGCTGATGACATACTCTTCATTTCAGCTGAAGGAGGGAGGGAGAGAGGGAAGGAGGGAGGGAGAGAGAGAGAGAGAGGGAAGGAGGGAGAGAGGGAGGCAGGGAGGGAAGGAGGCAGAGAGAGAAGGAAGGAGGGAGAGAGGGAGGCAAGGAGGGAGAGAGGGAGGCAGGGAGGGAGAGAGAGAGGGAGGGAAGGAGGGGGGAGGAAATGATGGAGAGAGGGAGGCAGGGAGGGAGATAGAGAGGTAGGGAAGGAGGGAGAGAGGGAGGGAAGGAGGGAGAGAGGAAGGTAGTGATGGAGAGAGAGAGGGAAGGAGGAAGAGTGGGAGGGAGGGAAGTAGGGAGAGAGGGATACAAGCATCGATTAGGAATAACGATGACAGTGTTATAACCATTAGTTGTAGGAGTAATTGATCATCATTGTGGAGTCTAGGGGGTGGGGCTGAATGACCGTCCACCTCGCTCCAGGGGGTGGAAGAGAAAGAGTGCCTGCTCCCCCCTCCCCCCCCCTCCTCTGCAAATTTGTAAAATGAGAAAGCCAGGATGTCATGTCGGCTGACCGCATTTTGTGGTCGCAGCCATTACGAGTATTTTGAGAATTCGACGTGATCTCTTTTTCTCGAGTTGGATTTCTAAACGTCGGGGCCGAACGTATAAATGGCTCTTTATATCCTCTTGAGCCTAAGGCTGTTGTTCCTTAGTTAAAGTTTGTTTCCGGGAGTCTGAGAGGTGCCATTTTTTTTTTTTTTTTTTTTTTAGAATATGGGTTTGTGATGAGGAGAGATAGCGAAAGGGAAGATGGAATGAAGGAGGAAGGAAGGGAGGGAGACAAGAAAGGAAGAAAGGAAAGAAGGGAGGAAGGAGGGAGACAAGGAAGAAAGGAAAGAAGGGAGGAAGGAGGGAGACAAGGGAGGAAGAAAGGAAAGAAGGGAGGAGGGAGGGAAACAAGGAAGAAAGGAAAGAAGGGAGGATGGAGGGAGACAAGGAAGGGAGGAAAGAAGGGAGGAAGGAGGGAGACGAGGAAGAAAGGAAAGAAGGGAGGATGGAGGGAGACAAGGAAGGAAGAAAGGAAAGAAGGTAGGAAGGAGGGAGACGAGGAAAGAGAGACAAGGAAGGAAAGAAGGAAGGTAGGGAGAGAGGAAGGAGAGAGAGCCAAGGAACGAAAGAAGGAAGCTAGGGAGAGAGGAAAGAGAGACAAGGAAGGAAAGAAGGTTAGGGAGGGATGAAGGAAAGAAGGAAGGAAGGAGAGAGGCAAGGAAGGAAAGAAGAAAGGTAGGAAAACAGATAAGGAATGGAGGAAGAAAGGTAAGACTGGAGGGAGCAAGAGTAGAGGTAGCCATCATCATCATCCCGGCTTGTACCCCATTGCTGTTGGCGGCCAATCAGAGAAGAAGGACTAAAGGAGGGTGCTGGCCTCCGCGGTAGTGGGCAGGAAAGGCAGAAATTTTGAAAAGAAAGTTTTTCCCTAGAGGCTAGCCCAGCGAAATGCACCTGTGTGTACGTACGTGTGTGTGTGTGTGTGTGTGTGTGTGTGTGTGTGTGTGTGTTTACCTAGTTGTATCTTACGGAAAGGGGAGCTACGTTCGTGGTGTGTGTGTGTGTGTATGTATGTATGTATGTATGTATGTATGTGTATTTACCTAATTGTATCTTACGGAAAGGGGAGCTACGTTCGTGGTGTGTGTGTGTATGTATGTATGTATGTATGTGTATTTACCTAATTGTATCTTACGGAAAGGGGAGCTACGCTCGTGGTGTGTGTGTGTGTGTGTGTGTGTGTGTGTGTGTGTGTGTTTACCTAGTTGTATCTTACGGAAAGGGGAGCTACGTTCGTGGTGTGTGTGTGTATGTATGTATGTGTATTTACCTAATTGTATCTTACGGAAAGGGGAGCTACGCTCGTGGTGTGTGTGTGTGTGTGTGTGTGTGTGTGTTTGTGTTTGTTTGTGTGTTTTTACCTAGTTATATCTTACGGAAAGGGGAGCTACGTTCGTGGTGTGTGTATGCATGTATGTATGTGTATTTACCTAATTGTATCTTACGGAAAGGGGAGCTAAGCTCGTGGTGTGTGTGTGTGTGTGTGTGTGTGTGTGTGTGTGTGTGTGTGTGTGTGTGTGTGTGTGTTTATATAAGGAATGTCTGTTCATTCATGAATCATTCCGTCACCATATTGTACGATGAGTCCTCAACATCTCTCGAAAGCTACTCCCCGCCATCATAAGCCCTCTTGTCCTTCCTCTTGTTCTTGGTCCTCCATCGATCTCACTTCACGCGTGAAATGATCCATCCACTTGGTTTGAACCTTCATTGTCTATCGGTGCTTTTGTAAGGCTTCCCCCCCCCTCCCCCCCCCTGGTGGTCGGTCCTTATAGTAATTCAAAAATTCTATGGTCCCTCCGATCTTCTGTTCCTGGTATTTTTGTCCAGATCCTCATCTCGAGGGGTATTCCAGTCCTTGGTTATTGTGTCTACAGATAGTATTCTTAAAAAAATTCTTTCCTTACATATGTCTATAAATCCTTGGAAGGGAAATATTTATGGAAGGAAATATTTTTTTAAGAATACCATCGTAAGATTCGTACGGTGATATTCTTAAAAAAAATATTTTCTTATATAAGTCTTTCCCTTCCAAGGGTTTATATAAGATTTATATAAGGAAGGGATTTTTTTTTAAGAATACCACCGTATATACCCTCGCTCAGAACAATATATTTCGCTTGTCTTCGACGTTTATATAAATGTTTTCGTCATTCTTCAAGGATACAAGCATCTTACATCTAGAAAATTAATCTAGGAAATAGGCTACCCTTTGCAAACTAGGAAAAAGAAAAAAATAAATTCATGTACCAGATTTTTTCAGGTAATATTAAGGAAAATCTGCTCGACTGTAAGATTACCAACGAATGGAATAGACTTAGTAACCATGTAGTGATCGCAGAAACTATCGGTTGTTTCAAGAAACGGTTATACAACTTTATCGATGGGGATGACAGGTGGTAATGGACATGGAACTGCCTAGTGTAGGCCTCATGGTCTCTTGCAGTCTCCTTCATTCTTATGATCTTATGTTCCTTGACTCTTTTGTTTATTTCTTGGTCGCAAGAGCTCAAGGGAAGGGAGACATCTTGCGGAAACTTGATGTAATACATTATTGCTTCAGCCAATGACCTATTTGTTTCGAGTCCCGTGGCCGGTTTCAGCCAATCACAGGGCTTTCCTCTGGACGGTTTCAGCCAATCACAGGGCTTTCCTCCAAAACGAAAACAAAATCGGAAGGGCGCCATCTTAGTTTTGAATTGTTTTGTGCTGAGTTCTGGGTGTATGTTGTGAATATTTGTGATTTTTATTCTTTACGTGTGAAATTTTGTGTCCCAATTGTATTTAAATGACGACTGTGTTTTTCCCCCCAAAAAATATTGTTTGGCAGTTGTGTGATGATCGTGAGTGATGTTCTGTTATCCAAAGTGCTATGTTCAACCCATGGGATGGCTTGGGTGCCAGAAACGCTGTGGGTAGGAGCGGCGTGTGACCTTGTTTCTGACCTTCCTTTTGATTTTTTTTTCTATTTTCGTGCACGATCTCTGCACCATTGAAGACTTAATCCATGACGCTTTTGGAGCATAAATAATGGGTGCAGCCTTTCAATACGCCTACCAACACATTCCTTAAAGAACCCATATTTCTTTCATCACTGATTTTGTAAACAACCCTGCAAGAAGGCAGTTCCCTTTGTACCTAAGGTAAGTGACAACCAAATTGTTCCACAGGTTAGGTCAGTGTTTCCCAACCCTTTTTCAGGCGACCCCAATATGATCTTCACTAATCTATTTGTATATGTGTTGATATATATATGACTAGCTGTTGACTGTAAAAAGTAGGGGACAAGTGCAATAAATATTCGTGTAAGAAAGGTAATGTAAGGTTATAAAAGACAAAGTTAACATAATTGCATTTTATTATATAATTTTGCAAAAACAAAATTTAGCATACAAGATGTCTTGGTGACCCCACTTGGGGTCGCCGCCCCAGGGTTGGGAAACAGCGGGCTAGGTAGATTGGAGAAGTGGGTGGGTTGGTTTAGCCCATAGCCAAGTTTCAATAATCCAGGGCTTAGATGCAACACATAGTTGAGTTGTGCAAACCCTGCTTGGGCTTGGCAGATAGGCTAGGTAGGGAGAACCCACCAAGAGCATCACATTGCAAGTCGACTACTTTGACCAACGGACCACCCCGTCTCTCACTCAGTTTTTACCACACGCCTTCCATGCACGGATTATCATTATTTTATTTATTTACCATTAACCCGCAAAGTGTTTAGTACGTATATATACGTTCGGGAGGGAAAGTGTTTAGTACGTATATATACGGATCATCTTTTCTTTTACTTCACGGCACCTAAACTTGTAGAAATGGTTCAAGATGTCTTTTCTATTCCTAAATATGATTTTGAAAGCTCACTCTGATTTTTATTGTATTGCTGTGGTCTATTTCATTGAATGTATCCATGACCACGAGTGATTTATTGAAGAAATAGGTATTTTTATAGAAATATATCAGTGGTGTCATGATTACTTATCAATATACTCAAAATCCTGTTTAGTAGATCAGCTATTTTTATATTATTCCAACTTGAATAGCAATTTCAAGGTATTTTGTGTTCATGCGTAGAGTCATCGTCGGTTGTGTTGGCACCCTGCGGCGTGATAAGCCGGCCATGCATGCTATCCAGACGCACTGTCACATCTTCCCTGCTCGCACGTGTTATCCTGCACCATGCCCCGGGGCTTGACATCGGCGGAAATAGAGAGTGTTCTTTATGACGATAATGTCACAGTTACAGGATTTTTTTCCCCCATGGCCGTTTATAAATAGGTAAACTTGAAAGTTTAGAGGTACAGGAATTTCCCCCCTATGGCCGTTTATAATAAGGAAACCTGAAAGTTTACAGGCACAGGATTTTTTTCCCCTATGGCCATGGGATGCGTATTTGCGTGTTCAACAGTTTACAAAGGATTACAAAGGCGGAGCATGCCGACAGGAGACCTTTTGGTCCATTACTAGGTCGGATGTGGGAAATATATATATATATATATATATATATATATATATATATATATATATATATATATATATATAATATATAAAAAAAAAAAAAAACTGGTCGGCA
>NC_134810.1:44069037-44079037 GCF_046742065.1 Oratosquilla oratoria | reverse complement strand
CCGTGGCATCCGTTATTATTTGGGGAGTGAGGGAGGGTTCCCCACTCTCCCTCCGGTTCTGGGAGTGGGTGGGGGAGGGTAGGCGGGTGCATGTGGGAGGGGGAGGGTGGGAGTGGGCGGGGTAGGGGGGAATGGGCGGGGGTAGGGGGAGGGGGAATGGGCGGGGGTAGGGGGAGGGAGGGAGTGGGCGGGAGAGGGTGCTAGTGGGCGTGGGGAGGGTGGGAGTGGACGAGGGAGAGGGTGGAATGGGCGGGGGGAGGTTGGGAGTGACCGAGGGAGAGGGTGGAATGGGCGGGGGAAGGTTGGGAGTGGGCGGGGGCGTTGGTGGGAGAGGGCGAGGGGAGGTGGGAGGGGGAGGGTGAGAGTGGGCGGGGGGAGGCGGAGTGGGCCGGGGGAGGTGGGAGGGGGTACGCCTTCTCGTTACTATACTCTACATGTAATCTGTAAACAGCTGTGTTTAGCAGCTCATGACCTAGCCTTGCCTCGCTTCCGTCCTGCCTCATCTCCCCATGTACAAGGAGGAGGAAGAGGAGTAAAAGGAGGAGGAGCAGATGAAGGATGAAGAGGAGGAGGAGAAGGAACAGGAGCAGGAGGAGGAAGAGGATGATGATGAAGAGGAGGTGCAGGAGGAGGAGCAGGAGGAGGAAGAGGAAGGGTTTCGTTCTCACGAGACACAGACGGCGGTCATGTATGTTTTGGGAAAACAATTTCCTTTAGTTTGTTGTCGCTGGGATGTGGGTTGGTAGCCCTGTGTGTTGCCTCGTGGTGGTCAGTGATACAGATGACTTAATCGCTTCGTTTTCTATTTTTTTTTCTTCTATATTGATTTGTTTATTTATGTAGTTCATCTATTCTATTTACTTATTTTTATCAATTTTTATCTGTTTGTCATTTATATAATTATTTATTTATTCATTTATTTATATATTTATTTATTCATGTAAATTTTGCGGTGGAAATGGTGGGAGAATGTCAGCCCGTTAGGACATTTGCCCAACAGTAATAAGAACAGTCAGCAACCAGCAGAGGCCACCGCGTCGTTACATCCAAACGGAAGAGACAACCAGAACTACCAACCGATCTCCATTGGGGAATGTTGATATTTCGTTACTAATAACCAGCGCTTCTCTCCTTTGGGACTAAAGTGGCTCGAAGAGGTGGTACGCGATTGAGAGACAAAACAGACTTCGAGAGGGTGACAGTTCTTCATTTGGGCTATCTTAGGGTGACAATTCTTCATGTGGGCTATCTAAGGGTGACAGTTCTTCATTTGGGCTATCTTAGGGTGACAGTTCTTCATTTGGGCTATCTTAGGGTGACAATTCTTCATTTGGGCTATCTTAGGGTGACAATTCTTCATATGGGCTATCCTAGGGTGACTTCTTCATTTGGGCTATCTTAGGGTGACAATTGTTCATTTGCGCTATCTTAGGGTGACAATTCTTCATATGGGCTATCCTAGTGTGACAGTTCTTCATGTGTGCTATCTTAGGGTGACAATTCTTCATGTGGACTATCCTAGGGTGACAATTCTCCATATGGGCTATCTTAGGGTGACAATTCTTCATGTGGGCTATCCTAGGATGATGATTCTTCATGTGGGCCATCCTGGGTTTACGATTTTTCGGTTGTATAAGTTGATGGCAATAAGCATAACCCTCATTCAGCCTGGCCTAGCCTAATCTGTATTCCACTGCTGATAATCGGCTTACTGGGGTGACAATTCTTCGGGTGGGATCTCATGGGGGGTGACGATTCTTCTTCGTGTGGGTGTTCTGGGGTGACAATTCTTCAGCTGGGATCTCATGGGGTGACGATTCTTCTTCATGTGGGCGTTCTGGGGTGACAATTCTTCAGGTGGGATCTCATGGGGGTGACGATTCTTCATGTGGGCGTTCTGGGGTGACAATTCTTCAGCTGGGATCTCATGGGGTGACGATTCTTCTTCATGTGGGCGTTCTGGGGTGACAATTCTTCAGGTGGGATCTCATGGGGTGACGATTCTTCTTCATGTGGGCGTTCTGGGGTGACAATTCTTCAGCTGGGATCCAATAGGGATAGGAGGAGGAGTTGAAAGTGGGAACATTTCTTTTGCGATGGTTTTATTCATAAAAAGAATGTTGCGTGGATCTGTTCCGTAGGGGTGTCCGTCAAATCTCATACTCGTTGCAGAAAATGCTTAAGTAGTTATACCCCGTCCGTGGGTTCCACTCTGATTCAGATCATGTGGCGACTGTTACCAAAATAGTCGAAGCTGTTATACTCAGTGAATGATATCAAACATTGTCTTGGACAGTCTACACTTTTGAGGCCCTTCTGACACCCCTTAGGACCAGGGCCACGTAGCATTCTCTCAGAGCCAGAGATTAGTTATGGCAAAACCCGAGAACGGGTACATGGTGTTGTTCTCGTGAAAACAGTCATTGGAGATGAAAGAAGGAAAAGAGGGAAAGAAAAGAAACGTAACACTGTTCCTCCCCCCCCCATGGCCTTGCCCACAACCCCCTACCCCCGCCTCCCTGTGGCTCGCATCTCCGATTGCTGATCCTTGACAGCCCCGCCTTGCTGACGCAGCCATCCGGCCTCTTGACGCAAACAGCTTCTTGCAACTTGAAGCCCGCGGTCGAGAAGAGCGTATTGTGTATCTTTATATATATATATTATATATATATTATATATATATATATATATATATATATATATATATATATATATAATATAATGAGACTGACAGGGCGTAAGTGGGAGTAAGAAACACGTCTTAATCTGAGTTTATTTCTGACTAGTTTCGCAGGTATACTGATTCCTTTGAAAAAGCGTACCTGCGAAACTAGTCAGGAATAAACACACACACACACACACACACACACACACACACACACACACACACATATATATATATATATATGTATATATTGTCACGTTACCACCTCTAACCTTAAAGCAATCAGTTAGTAAATAAAGGACCTAAGGAGGACAACGACAGATCTTGCCTCATCCCTTAAAGGTGGAGTGACAATAAACGGATATCTATTTCATTTCCTTCTTTACACTTCCTTCTGTAAATATATCTTATTCCCTCTCAGTTAGGAAAATCATCATCCCACATTAGTCATCATACTAAAATGGAGGTTATAAAAAGATAGTAGGTAATTTTCTCTATACCTATATTGAATAAGCCTATCAGTACAGAGCTAAATTAATGCATTTATCATTGCATCTCAGAATTCAGTACATTCTTATCATATGAGGTAATTATTCAATGTTTCCACTGCTACTCAGTTGAGCTACTGCCTCTACATCAACATAGTCATCACATTGCATTCCATGCAATTACATACCAATTTCTATTGTCATCACAATTCTACAACCACACACAAATTATATCATCTCTGTCTAACCACTTCAACAAGTTCTGCTCCTACAAACACATGAGAATTGGATCCTTGCTAATCATCTCAAATAAAATACATCCTACCAAGATATGCAGTTATGACTCACCAGAAATCATTGCTCCTCCCCCTCTGTGTATTTCACCATTATTTATCCTCCTTAATTCTCCCGATTCTTATTTTCCCTACCATTTTATACCCACGAAAGGACTTGCACGTCCGCCTTGCTTTATACACAGAAAGAGAGAGAGAGAACAATGCCTCCCTTGTTTTCGCGTTTGAGTTGGCACCATGGTTCCAATACTCTTGGCGTCATCCTAACAATACATTCAATATTGTAAAATACATACCGTACATGAATCATACATCAAAAGCAACTACAATACGTATTTCTATAAATTCTTACGTAACTAGAGCACCGTGGATCTCAAAAGTATAAACGTATCTCTAGATACATTTTATCCAAAACACTTTAATATCAGACCGTGAATTCGCGTCTGTATATAAACAAAGCTGGGCACCCTGGGCACCAGCATTTGGAAAAAAAAGAGAACGTAATTAGCACCAGGGGGTGACTATGGTAACACCCTCCCCCTTCAAGACATGAGGCGATCCTTGGATTGACTCATGTTGGAGAAGGAAGACGAGACAATGTATCCGCCAGGATATTGTTCGCTCCCTTCACATGCTGTATTATCAGATTGTAGTCCTGAAGCATCAAACGCCATCGAATCAACCGTTGGTTATCATTCTTCATCTTATGTAAAAATACCAGGGGGTTATGATCAGTAAACACAGAAATAGGATATCCGGACCCTCTCAAGTATATGTCAAAATGACTCAAACTAAGGATCAAGGCTAAAGTCTCCTTCTCAACTGTACTGTAGTTTCTCTGATAAGGGAGGAATTTCTTTGAAAAGTAGCATATCGGGTGGTCGATATCCTCTTTCTCCTGAACTAAAATTCCCCCTACTCCAAAGTTGCTCGCATCCACATACAATTTGAATGGTCTCTCAAAATCAGGAGTGACAAGTATAGGGTCACTCATTAACATCCTTTTTATAGTTGTGAAAGCCTCCTCACAATGTGTATCCCACACAAACTTGGTACCCTTTGACAACAGCCTAGTCAATGGTAAAGCTACTGTGGAAAAATTCCTACAGAACCTCCTATAGTAACCACTCATGCCTAAGAATCGTAACAACTCTCTACGGTTCTTAGGAGCGGGACAATCGTTGATACTCTTCACCTTGGCATCAACGGGTTGTATTTCACCTTGGCCTACCATGTATCCTAAGTATTCAACCTTTGCCTTTGCAAAATCACTCTTAACTAGGTTCACTGTTAAGTTGGCATCATTCAGTCTCTGGAAGACATTCGAAATTTGCTCTACATGGTCTTCCCAAGTTTCAGAATATATGACGATATCGTCAATATAGACTGCACACCCGGTCACTCCTGCCAACACCTTGTTAATCAATCTTTGGAACGTACTGCCACTGTTCCTCATACCAAATGGCATCACCCGGTACTGATACAAGCCATCCATTGTCGCGAAGGCAGAGATTTCTCTGGCCCTCTCCGTCAAACCTATTTGCCAGTACCCTTTCAACATATCTAGCTTACTGACAAACTTCGCCTTCCCCACACAATCGATACAGTCATCCAACCTTGGTATCGGGTACGAATCACTCTTAGTCACTTGGTTCACTTTCCGAAAGTCTGTACAGAACCTGTACGAATCACTACCTGCCTTCTGCACTAACACACACGGGGAACTCCACGCACTGTTACTTTCCTCAATTAATCCATTTTCCAACATATACTGGACTTCCTTTTTCATAATTTCCCTTTTCTTTGGATTCACTCGGTATGGGTGTTGCTTCATCGGCCTGGCATCACCTACATCGACATCATGTTCCAACACGGTACATCTCCTCGGAGTGTCCGAAAATAAGGTTCCACACTTATGTATCTCACGGATGATATCATCTCTCCTTTCACTGCTCAGATGATTCAGTTTAGCTCCTAGATTCTCTAACACCATCGAGTTCTCCAAATTCTTCTCCTCGCACCTGCTGAATTTCTCCTCCTCTCCATTATCCATTTCTCGTTCTGCATTCACCGCGCCGCAACTCAACTCGGGTACCTCCGTCTTCTCCTCCTCCCTTCCATGATATGGTTTGATCATGTTCACATGGCACAACTGGTTCTTCTTCTGCCTACCAGGAGTGTTGACTATGTAGTTCAACTCTCCTACCTTCTTCTCGACTGTCCATGGGCCACAATATCTTGCCTTCAAGGGATCCCCTTGGATAGGTAATAACACCAAAACTCTGTCACCTGGTTTGAATTCTCTCACTCTCGCCTTCTTGTCATACCACTTCTTCATCTCCTGTTGTGCATTCTTCAGGTTCTCTGCGACAAGCTCCCTCGCCTTCATCAATCTACTCTTGAATTCTGATACATATGTTAACAAATGCGGGTCATCACTCTTGCCGAGCCACTTCTCTTTCATCATGCTCAAAGGACCTCTCACATCGTGGCCGTACACTAGTTCGAATGGACTGAATCCAGTCGATTCCTGTACTGCATCTCTGACCGCAAATAAAGCTAGTGGGACTCCCTCATCCCAATCTATACCAAGATCCTCACAGTATACTCTCAGAATGTTCTTAAGAGTTTGGTGGAATCTCTCCAAGCTACCTTGTGATTGTGGATGGTAAGCACTTGCCAACTTCTGTTCAATGTGCAAGCCCTTCAATATCTTCCTGAACATGCCGGAAGTGAAGTTACTTCCTCTATCGGATTGTATCACCTCTGGGAGTCCTACCCAAGAGAAATATTTCACCAACTCCCTCACTATACTTTTGGCATGAATACTCCTTAGTGGAATAGCCTCTGGGAATCTCGTGGCTACACACATTATTGTCAGTAGATAAGAATTTCCTCTCCTAGTTCTCGGTAAAGGTCCAACACAGTCAATGACTATTTTGCTGAACGGCTTGCAAAATGCTGGTATGGGCTGCAATGGTGCTCGTGGGATCACTTGATTCGGTTTACCCACTCTCTGGCACACGTCGCAAGTTCTACAGAACTCCGCAACATCTCTCTTCAGACTTGGCCAATAGAAATGAGTCAACAGTTTCCCTGCTGTTTTCCTCACTCCTAGATGTCCTGCCAAACTAGACTCGTGAGACAAGGCTATCAATGTATGCCTATACTTCTTCGGTACCACTATCTGCATTTTCATTTCCCAATGTTCTGTTGCGGGTACACTCGCAGGTCTCCACTTCCTCATCAATACATGGTCGTGAAGATAGAATCCAGTAGAACTATCATCAGACACGCCATTTCTATTTGCTTCTCCAAAGCATTCCTTCAAAGTAGGATCATTGCGCTGGGCCTCGATAAGTTCCTTCCTGCCAACATTGAAATCAGGGGATATCTCTAATTTCATCTCCACACTTTCATCTTTCACAGGCTTATGTTCCTTTTCCTCATCAAATATATCACCTAAACCCATATCCTCATCGTTAGTTTCCTTATTCCTCATCATGGCTCTGGTCACTACACAAGCTGGGTAAATTCTTTGGATACTTCCATCATCCGCACTCTCCTCACTTGCATTTACTTCACCTCCGCTCAGAGATTCCTTACTCCCTGCAACTGTAGTTCCTTCTCCATTTCCACACTCACTTTGGACCTTCTTCCGAATTCCAATATCTAAGACATCTCCTTCACCTTGCACGTCGACATTCCCATCCTTCACATTCCCGAGGGGTTTAGCAATCATTATTGGTTCTGGGACCACCTTATCTCCGGCTAAATCATTTCCCAAAAGCATATCCACACCATTTATAGGGAGTTCTTCACGGACTCCAACTTCCACTTTGCCACTAACATATCCTGTGTCTATTTCTACATAATGCAATGGGGTATTCGTTCCTGCAACCACACCTCTTATTCTAGCCTCTTCACCGGTATATGAACTTTCGGTCCAATCCAATGTCTCTCGGAGGACTAGACTCAGATTCGCCCCTGTATCCCTTAGGATTTTTATTTGCTTCTTCGCTCCTCCAGGTAATGATATCGTTCCTTCTGTTATGAACGGTTGGAAACTACCCACAATTTTCTCCTTCCTCTTAGGTTCTACATCCAAGCTCACTTGTGGTTTCCTCGATGCCACAGTCAATCCAGCAGATTTGGACACTTTCCTACACTGATACTGCACATGACCACTCTCTCCACATCCGTAACATTTCACATGTGACCTTTCCTGCCTGTTCACATAACCGTTAAAATTCTGCTGCCTCATAGGGTTATACTGGGGTGGGTTCCTAGGTTTGCTTCTCTCTTGATACTGCGGAACATAATGGGGTTGTGATTTCTGGTGGTTGTAATGGTCCTGCCTATAATCAAAGTGGCCTACTCTTTGGTCATTCCTTCCATAAGCATGTCCCACATTCCTTATTCCAACTGGTTTGTGGCTCACTTGCCCTGTACACATCTTCCGCATAACAGTCAATTCATCCGCTAACTGTGCTGCATCCGTTATATTCTTAATCCGACTCCTACAGATTTCATATCTGATATCAGGGTGCGCCCTCTCTGTAAAGTGTTCCAACAACATCAACTGTTTCAGGTCCTCAAAGTCTTCTACTCTCTCCGATTTGCACCACCGTTCGAATCGCATGGTACTCTCCCTGGCCATCTCTCCATATGTCTGTCCATCTGTCTTCTTCATACTTCTGAGTTTCCTCCTATATACTTCAGGTGTCATCTCACTTGTCTTGAGCACAGCCTCCTTCACTCTGTGGTATTGGACTGAATCATGTAATGATAAACCTGCAAAGGCCTCCCTCGCTTTTCCCGTGAACTTCGCTTGAACTAACATCGCCCAATCCGATCTCTCCCATTTTCTGATAGTGGCCAGTTTTTCAAACTGGATAAAGAAGTCTTCTGCCTCTCCTTCTATAAATTCGGGTAACTGACTGACCCTATCATCTCCTCCGCCTCCTGCGTTTCTTCCTCCTTGTGTACCAAAGACTTCTATCTCTTTTAATCTTATTTTGTTTTCCATCTCCTTTAGTTTTAATTCCTTTTCTGCTCGGATTTTCTCTATCTCAACTTGTGCTCGCCAGTCACATTTATTCGACTCTGCATTTCCACTTAACTGCCCTTCTTCTTTCTCTGACTCATTCCCACTAATTCCGCCAAGGACTTCCTTCTTGGGAGCATCTAACACCGTAATCTCATATACCTCCGCTAACTTGTGCAAGTCGTCTACCTTAAGCTGGTACAAATTATGTATATCGGGGTTTTCCAAAAATTCTCGCACGGCTTTACTCTTGACTATTAGGTCCATTTCCACATTCTGTTCATGCATTTCCACTTCATCACTGTGGTCACTACCCATTTCTACTTGGTCGCTGTACGTAGCCATTGTATACAGAATATATTTCACTTTATATTTCACACTTTCACTAAAATAAATTTTTCAACACAACATACCTCTGTCCTTGGGAGTTTACTCTGGGGAGTTCCTACATGTGTAATTCTTACTTGCGACTGTATCCGACTGGTTGTGGCTTCCTTGTCTAGTTCTGGATCCTATCCCGGACGGGCCCCCAACTGTCACGTTACCACCTCTAACCTTAAAGCAATCAGTTAGTAAATAAAGGACCTAAGGAGGACAACAACAGATCTTGCCTCATCCCTTAAAGGTGGAGTGACAATAAACGGATATCTATTTCATTTCCTTCTTTACACTTCCTTCTGTAAATATATCTTATTCCCTCTCAGTTAGGAAAATCATCATCCCACATTAGTCATCATACTAAAATGGAGGTTATAGAAAGATAGTAGGTAATTTTCTCTATACCTATATTGAATAAGCCTATCAGTACAGAGCTAAAATAATGCATTTACCATTGCATCTCGGAATCCAGTACATTCTTATCATATGAGGTAATTATTCAATGTTTCCACTGCTACTCAGTTGAGCTACTGCCTCTACATCAACATAATCATCACATTGCATTCCATGCAATTACATACCAATTCCTATTGTCATCACAATTCTACAACCACACACAAATTATATCATCTCTGTCTAACCACTTCAACAAGTTCTGCTCCTACAAACACATGAGAATTGGATCCTTGCTAATCATCTCAAATAAAATACATCCTACCAAGATATGCAGTTATGACTCACCAGAAATCATTGCTCCTCCCCCTCTGTGTATTTCACCATTATTTATCCTCCTTAATTCTCCCGATTCTTATTTTCCCTACCATTTTATACCCACGAAAGGACTTGCACGTCCGCCTTGCTTTATACACAGAAAGAGAGAGAGAGAACAATGCCTCCCTTGTTTTCGCGTTTGAGTTGGCACCATGGTTCCAATACTCTTGGCGTCATCCTAACAATACATTCAATATTGTAAAATACATACCGTACATGAATCATACATCAAAAGCAACTACAATACGTATTTCTATAAATTCTTACGTAACTAGAGCACCGTGGATCTCAAAAGTATAAACGTATCTCTAGATACATTTTATCCAAAACACTTTAATATCAGACCGTGAATTCGCGT
>NC_134810.1:44036537-44066537 GCF_046742065.1 Oratosquilla oratoria | reverse complement strand
TCCATCTCCGAGTCACCCCATCCGAAATGACTTTTTTTGACTCCCACCCTCCCCCTGATTCTTCCCTGTCCTTGTATGGGCACCAAATGACCCCACCAGGAACCAGATTTGGTGTCTGATGGGGGTGAGAGAGAGAGAGAAAGAGAGAGAGAACGTCTTCCACTTTTTTGTTCCTCCAGGTCTCCCCAGGACCGTTCTCAGCCAGGCCCACCGTTTAAACGACCTCATAACAATGCCCATATATGTTGCGGTCGTTGAGTTTGGGAGGGTCATGTTTATGTTTCCTTCGGGTCATCGTCTTTTCTTTGTCTTGATTTTCTCACCATGAAAGGAGCAACGCTCGTGGGGTCCTGTCCCTCACTCTTCCAAGTTATCATACGTGCGTACGGGCATTCGCGTGCGTATGGATCTCCCCTGTCCTATGGGCAACCCGCATCTTCGACCGTATTCATCAAGAACCTCGAGACAGACGAAGACCTTCCCCTCCTCGGCCTCAATGATCTCTTCATCACTCTCAGATGTACACTACTTGCTGCCACAATACTCCATCGGCGGCGGCTGGAACCTGGAGCCGCTTGTTGGTTCCTCGAACTTCGAAGTTCGCTCCCCGAGGGGGGGGGGTGCCAGTGCCACACAGAGGAATCAAATAGTCTGGAGGCAGTCAGAATACATGGAAATGTGCCATCCGGTTCAGAAGGCGGATGGAGAGGGAGGGGGAGGCAAGAAGAGGCAAAGAGAGGAGGAGAGAAAGACAGGAAGAAGGGGAAGGGGTAAGGAGAGGCGGAGAGAGAGAGAGAGAGAGAGTGGGAGAGAAGGGAGAGAGGGGGTGTCAAAGAGAGGCAGAGAGCGAGAAAGTGAGAGGCCACGGGGGCTAAGGAGAAGCGGAAAGAGAGTACGGGAGAGAAGATAGAGAGGGGTGGTGGTGGTCAAAGAGAGATAGAGAGCGAGAAAGTGAGAGGCCAAGAGGGCTAAGGAGAGGCGGAAAGAGAGTACGGGAGAGAAGATAGAGAGGGGTGGTGGTGGTCAAAGAGAGATAGAGAGCGAGAAAGTGAGAGGCCAAGAGGGCTAAGGAGAGGCGGAAAGAGAGTACGGGAGAGGGGTGTCAAAGAGAGGTGGAGAGCGAGAGAGTGAGAGGGCTAAGGAGAGGCGAAGAAGGCGAGGTCAGTGATCCGTCCTTGTGGTTCGGTAGACTGCGGCGTTGTACGGTGCCCGTGAATGGCGGTAGCCTTGAAGCGGAGACGACGAAACGGACCCCAAGGGTCTGGATGGATGGATGGATGGATGGATGGATGGATGGATGGATACCCACAGAGAGAGAAACCACTACACCTGGAGAGAAGAGAAGGAAAAATGTCAATTAACTGGGAGAACAGAAACCGCATCGGGGTGGGGGGAGAAGAAAAGGAAAGTCGTTAATTAACGGTCACCATAAAATGTCATCCCCATGTGGAGCTCCTGCTGCTGCTGCCGCTGCTGCTGGTGGTTGGCATCGTCGTCATTTTGGTGGTGATATCCGTCGTCATGGTGGTGGTAGTGGTGGTGGTGACGTCGGAAGCGCAACCGATGGTGAGGAGGCACACTGACCTCCTACTCCCCCTTCCTCTTCCTCCTCCTCCTCCCCCTTTCTCTTCCTCCTCCTCCCCCCTTCCTCTTCCTCCTCCACCTTCCTCTTCCTCCTCCACCTCCTCTTCTTCCTCCTCCCCTTCCTCTTCCTCCTCCTCCCCCTTCCTCCTCCTCATCCCCTTCCTCTTCCTCCTCCACCTCCTCCTCCTCCTCCTCCCCCTCTTCCTCCTGCTTCTACTTCTTCCTCTAACCCTCGTATCTATTCTCCATCTCCTTCCTCTTCCTTATTACCTATCCTCTTTTCTTTCTCTTTTCCTCCTCTCTCCCTCCTTACTCTCTTCTCCTCCCATTCCCCCTCACTCCCTCTCCTGTACCCTCCTTCACCACATTTCCCTCCCTCCCTGTCTTTCTCGCCTCCTCCTCCTAGGAGGCTCTTCCCTCTCGAGAGGAGGCAGTCGATGGAAGCTTCTGAAGAAGGTGGAGCCTCTCTTGTTTGTTTACATAGTCGAGAGGCGGTGTGGGAGGGGGAGGGGGAGAGGGGTAGGATGGAAAGGTAAGGGGGTGGAAGAGAGGATAGGGGAGTCGAAAAGATGGAAGGGAGGAGAGGGGAATAGAGGAGAGTAGAGGGTAGTTGAGTAGTGTCGAGGGGAAGGATGGAACGGAGAGAAGGGAAGTGAGGGGAACTTAAGGGAGGTGGGAGGACGGAATGGAAACGTGCAGAAGGGGAAGGAAAGGGATGTGGAAGGGGAGAGGAGGGAAAGGAAAGGAAAGGGAAGGGATGACGAAGGGAAAGGAAAGGAAAGAGGAGAGAAGGTAAAGGAACGCCACTGCTTGTTAAGAATGATATGAGATGGTATCCAGTGATCACAGCATCTCCCCTCCCCCATCCCCTCATTTCACCTCCCTATCCCCCATTTCCTCTCCCATCTCCCCATCTCCCCTCCCCACCCCCATCTCCCCTCCCCATCCCATCTCCCCTCCCCACCTCCCCTCCCCTCCCCACCTCCCCTCACCACCCCATTTCCCCCTTCCCCATCTCCCCTCCCCCATCTCCATCTCCCCTCCCCAATTCCCCCATCTCCCCTCCCCCATTCCCCCCACCGACCCCATCCCCTTGAGATACAGAGCACTGAAGCGTTACAAACTACAGTGCAGTGCATTTGAGCACAGTGCAATACAACACAGTGTAATGGAGTCCGTTACACAGCTCTGCTGGAAAGTGCAATGGCTTCTGTCGAGCACAATAGAGGACGTACTCAACCCGATGACCTTTGGCGCGTAGCGGGTTCGGAGTGGGGGGGAGGGGGAGGGGGGAGGACGGAATTTGGGGGGGAAGGGGCGCTGTGCCATATGGGGTTGTACGTTCTTATACACTCGGAAGTTACTCCTATGTCACCTCATCGGGAAGTGTCCAGCGACTACGCCCCTCGTGAGGCGGTGGCGAAAATGGCACAACAGTAGGTAACCTCGACACGGCGCGATGCGATGCAAAGCGATGCGAAGCGATGCGAAGCGAGTAGAGGTGAGGCTTACTGTGCTGGAGATCAAGATCCAAGCGGAGGGAGTGGGGGGGGGAGTAGGGGATGGGGGTAGGTGTTGGGGGGGGATTACGAGTATGTGGGAGTGGCATCAGGTGGAGTGATTGTAGTGACGGAGGAAGAGGTGGAGGGTTGTCGTGGAGGTGGTGGTGGTGTTGGAGAAGGAGGAGGAGACGGAGGTGATGGTGTGGGAGGAAAGTGGAGGAGAGGCCGTAGGGATAAGAATAGTGTTGGAGATAGTATGGGATGATGGAGGAGGGCGATGGAGCAACTGACAGTCGTCTTGATGGTGGAGAGGGAGAATGTCCTGATACCGTGAACGGAGTTAAGAGGGGGGAAGGAGGGCGGGAGAGAGGGGGAGTAGGAAGAGAGGGAGGAGGGAGAGAGAGAGGGTGGAAGTAGGAGGAGGGAAGGAGGGAGAAAGGGGTAAGGGAGAGAGAGAGAGAGAGAAGGAGGGAGAGAGGGGGAAGGGAGGAGGAAGACAGAGACAGGGGAGGGAGAGTGAGGGAGAGGTAGGAGGAGGGAGAAAGGGGTAAGGAAGGAGGAGGTAGGAGGGAGGGGGAGATGATCAAGGTCTGACAACTACCGAAGGAGAGCGCCAATGCCCCACAATGAGGGGCCACTCCTCAAGCCGAGGTCAGCGTGAGGAGGAGAAGGACGAGGAAGAGGAGGAGGAGGAGGAGAAGAAGGGGGGGGGAGAGGAGAGGGGCATAATGGTTACGAGTGCGTTATGGTGTGACAGTGTTAACCTTAATTACGGTGTAGTGGGGGAAGGAGGAGAAGGCAGCGGGAGGGATCTGTTATTCTATGACAGTGTTAGTGTTGATTTATGGAAGAGGGGGAGGAGGAGGAAGAAGAGGAGGAGGAGGAAGATCAAGTGGCAAGAGGTAGAGGGAAAGACATCTCGAAGGGGTGTGTTATGAGGTGACACCGTTAGTGTGTGTTTGTGTGTGTGTGTGTGTGCTTGTGTACACGTGTGTGAGTGCGTTTGTGTGTATGTGCGTGCGTGCGTGTGTGTGTATATCTGCGTGTGTATTTAGTTATTTACCCAGTTGTATCTTACGGGAATGGGAGCTATACTCGTGCGTGTGTGTGTGTGTTTACCTCGGTCTTTGGATCACGTGTTGGACTCGTGATCGACAGCTATTTCCCTTCCGAAAGAGAGTTCAGAGCTCGTATGACCGATCAATGGGTAGTGCTGTGACCTTACACGCACACACACACACACCCAACTCCCCACCCACGAGAGTTGGAGTAACGACTCGAAGCGCAGCGATACTGAATATATTTCAGCCCTGGGCAGGATTCGAACCCGGACCGCCGTAGTGACAGTCGAAAACTCTACCAACCGCGCCACCGTAGTGTGTGTGTGTTTGTGTGTGTGTGTGTGTGTGTGTGTGTCTGTGGATGCGTGCGTGTTTGTGTGTGACAGAAAAAGCAGATATGGCGAAGGAACAAAGGTTCCGATTTTTTATTGTTATCTCTTGCGACATCAGCGTCCCGACCCTTCTTCAGCGTACGAAGACTGCCGAGGTCTCTTGCGGTCACCCCCGTGTGTCCTTCGCTCGATGCCACTAGGACTGGAGGACCCTCCTCGTCGTGGAGGGGCTTCTCTTTTTCTCTCTTTCTCTCTGCCCACCCGGAGAAGAGCACGGCGAAGTCTCCTGAAGGAGATGCGAGGGAGAGGCAGATCGGTAGGCGGAGCGGTCGGCGGCGGCGGCGACGGCGGTGGCAGCGGTGGAAACAAAAGTCGGAGAAACTCGAGAGGAACTTGTGGGCCTCAGACTGGTGATGGCGAAGACGGTGGCGAAATGGGAGTCGGGGCAAAGGGAGAGAGGGGGAGGGGCAGGAGAGAGAGGGAGGGAGGGAGAGGGGCAGGAGAGAGGGAGGGTGGACAAGGGAGGGTCAAGGAAGGAAGAGAGAAGCTAGGGGAGGTCAGACGTGACGAAAGGGTGGATGGCGCTGAAAAGGGCTGGACATATGTGTGTATGTATGTATGTGTATATGTGTGTGTGTGTATGTATGAAGGTATATATATAATATATATATATATATATGTTGTGTGTGTGTGTGTGCGTGTGTGTGTGTGTGCGTACGTGTGTATGTGTGTGTGCGTGCGTGTGTACGTGTGTGTGTGTGTGTGTGCGTGCGTGCGTGTGTCTGAGGAACGAGAATGAAGACAAACGACTGGACTGAGGCCTCTGTCTTAAGTGTGTGTGTGTGTGTGTGTGTGTGTGTGTGTACGTGTACGTGTACGTGTGTGTGTGCGAGGGCCGAGAATGAAGAGAAACGACTGGACCGGGCCTGTGTCTAAATTGCCTTTTTATTTTCTCTTAAGTATGTGCGCGCACGTTCACGTCTGCGTGTGAGAGTGCGTGTATACATCAGAATTAAACCGAAATGCTGTTTATTTATTACCGAGAAATTGCAGCCTGGAGACAGGAAAAATGACAAAATTGAGAGCTCGGATTTCAAAAGATCGGTTCACAGGTCACTTCGTCTCGCTCTTGTGTTTTTGTGCTCGAGTCGGGGCAACGAAGGAGGGAGGAAGAGGGGGGGGGGCTTAAAGCTTGGGGGAGTCCTCCCTGGTGGGAGAAGGCGAGGGGGGTGATCCTCCATCTTGGCAGCACTTTTTTTTTTTTTTTTTTTGTGTGTGTGTGTGTGTGTGTGTGTGTGTGTGTGTACTGCGCTTGTTGCCGCCGCAGCCGCCCCGTACCCTTTGCGGTCACCAACTGCTCGGGGCCTCAGGACTGCCGCAGCCGCAGGTGGCCGTGGGAGAGGGCAGAGAACGGACGCCTGCGTTAGTCACGGGGATGGTGGTGGGGGTCGTCTAACGAGGTCAGTTGAGGTCACTTGATGGTGAAGGTTATCGGATCAGTGAAACCCGCCGACACACTGGGGCGTTTCCTGCTGGTGCTGGTGGTGCTCCTGCCTCTGGTGGTGGTGCTTGTGCTGCAGTTGATGATGAGGATCATCACCACCACAGCCACCACCACCTCCAGACTTCCAAGATGGATGACAGACTTCTCAAGACCCAAGTAGAAACAGACCACCACAATGCGGCAGTCAGGCACTTTGATAATTACAACGGACCAATCGACGTGCCGCGGGACCTTCAGATGTGCCACGCTATCTCTTGACATACCAGAGTCTGACTAACTGGTGGTGGTGGTGGTGGTGGTGAGGGGAAGCGGCTGGCAGCGCTGTCCAGAACAAAGTCATTTAGATAAACGAGACCAGTTTTGTAGATGACTTTGTCAAGCTCGCTAGAGACCTTTATTTCATGGCTCTGAGTGCCTTGTGCCACGTCACGGCGCCAAGGGCCATACACGGCACGGGTATGCGTGCCGGAGTTGCCGGGGTACCAGAGCGGATAGAGAGGAATACTTGGCGTGTGTGAATGTGTGTGTATGTACATAAAAGAGAGAGAGATGGTTATAGGGTGAGATGACACTGTGAGACTCGACCAGGTCGGCATGCGAATGTGTTCCTGGTTGTTGTCTTGCTTCCCCTCGAAGGGAGGGGAAGGGTGCCATTTCACACGCTCCCACACTCACTCTCATACACCAAGAGTGAGTGGCAGAGTCCTCAGGGCCCGCCCAAAACGAGCCCTTTGGCACATAATTATCGACGCGACCGCCGGGGGACGCTGAACTTGGACCGGGCGACCCGGGTAGAACATCTGCTGATTGCTCGAGTACGTTCTCACTCCACACCTTCGTAGTACCAGGTGCTATGTCACTCAGTACCACGTGCTATGTCACTCAGTACCACGATACCTCAGTACCTCAGTAGCAAGTCAATATCACCACATCAAATAGGGTATAGATTTTTTTGTTTGTTTTTTTGAGGGGTGGAGAGGTAAATTTCTGCTTACATACCCAAATACCAAATAATTTTTCATTGTATTCAGTTATATGATTGCGCGCATTGTTACAGGGCCAAGAAGTGAAACATTTTCACTGCCGTACGTGCCGAGTATTGCGTTGTGCCACGTCCTTATTTGGTCTTGTTTCCGTGTAAATGTGCGCTCGACTCTCTCTATTGCGACATTAGTGTCACACCCCGTGGCGAGCGCGCTTGCCATTTCATTCGGCACCAGTGAATATTGGGCTAATGAGGTTTGTATTTCCTCATCATTGATTAACCAGAGCTTAAGAACATAAGAATGAAGGAGACTGCAAGAGGCCATAAGGCTTACACTAGGCAGTCCCACGTCCATGACCACCTGTCATCCCCATCCATAAAGTTGTCTAACCGTTTCTTAAAACACCCGATAGTTTCAGCGCCCTATTAGTAAACTCATTCTTGCCTATTTCTTTCTTAAATCTAAATGTGTCCAGTTTAAACCCATTACTGAGAGTCCTGCCCTGTTGTCTTAATATGATGACCTTGTTTGAGTCACCCTTGTTAAAGCCTTTGATCCACTTGAACACCTCTATTAGATCACCCCGCTTCTATGAATGGGGATAATATCGCATCGAAGAGGTAGTAGAGATAGTCGAAGAGGTAGTCGAGATAGTCGAAGAGGTAGTAGAGATAGTCGAAGAGGTAGTAGAGATAGTCGAAGAGGTAGTCGAGATAGTCGAAGAGGTAGTCGAGATAGTCGAAGAGGTAGTAGAGATAGTCGAAGAGGTAGTAGAGATAGTCGAAGAGGTAGTCGAGATAGTCGAAGAGGTAGTAGAGATAGTCGAAGAGGTAGTAGAGATAGTCGAAGAGGTAGTAGAGATAGTCGAAGAGGTAGTAGAGATAGTCGAAGAGGTAGTAGAGATAGTCGAAGAGGTAGTAGAGATAGTCGAAGAGGTAGTAGAGATAGTCGAAGAGGTAGTAGAGATAGTCGAAGAGGTAGTAGAGATAGTCGAAGAGGTAGTGGAGATAGTCGAAGAGGTAGTGGAGATAGTCGAAGAGGTAGTAGAGATAGTCGAAGAGGTAGTAGAGATAGTCGAAGAGGTAGTCGAGATAGTCGAAGAGGTAGTCGAGATAGTCGAAGATGTAGTAGAGATAGTCGAAGGAGGAACGTGAGTGTGGGAAAGGTAGCGTGACAAATAATTTTTTTTTTGTTTCCTTTTCTGCATATTTCCAACATAACAAGTTTTTCAAACACTTCGGGGTAAATACAATGTAACACGATTCTAAACCACACTCAGACACGTTCTTGTAGGAATATAATGTAGTCACACGTAAGTTAGGGAGAGAGGTCAACACTCCTGTCTATCTTTGACCCTGTCTTTCTGTCCCTTTTCCTGTCTGTCCAACGATTAAATGTTATCCATTTCTGTATGTTCTTCTATTCCTTCTACTTTCTAATTGACTTTCCACACTCTACCTTGTCACCAGTGACTTTATCATAACATGATCTATGATACTCTATTTCCGATTAGTTTATCTGGCCTTTGGTATACCTTAAAATTAATTCTATTCTAACTTCTGATTTTGGCATTTTAAGTTCTGCGTCTTCCTTATACATCTCTTATCATGGCTTATCGTCGTGTCGAGTATTACCTTAATGTGTCGTCAGTCCCGATATGACTTGTTCCTTCACACGTTTGTTATCTCTGGGACCCGTATATCTGAGTGCGGGCTAGTCTATTTTCCTACAATATAATAGAATACAATACAATATGAAGAGGGTTGGTAGAAGTAACGCGTGATCATCATTTTTCTGTGTGCAATGAGTCGCCAAGCTGTCAAGAAAGCTTCGCGGCTCTGGTCCATAGAGGTGTCATGAAACTTGGACGCGGAACCAATGGGTAGGGGGGTGCCGATTAATCGACATCGACGAGATTGATTTTTTTTTTATGTATTTATTTTTGAGAATCGGCATTGTAATCGTCTAAATATTGACGATGCCGATTCTGAAAAAAAGGCCGATTCACCAAAAAAGTGCCGATTCTTGCCGATGGCGAATAATCGGCAAATGAGTGACGGCGCCGGGCTTAGGGGAGTGGTTGGTCGAGCTGCCGTCGCCATGAGAATTGAAAAAAGAAGAAAGAGGGAGAGAGGGAGGGGGGGGGTGGCGGGGTTTGTTGGCACCGGAGTAGTGCCTCTCTGCCTCTAGAAGGAAGGGAGGTGGTGAGGAGGGGGAGGGGAGGGAAGGGCAGTCAGTGACGAGGAGAGTAGACCGCGTGGCACGCAACAACACGGCGACCTTCGTGAAAGAGAAATTGCTGCTCTTGCTCACGAGTTGAAGGCTGGCTAGCGGCACGAAAGAGAGAGAGAGAGAGAGAGTTGAGGGGTTGAGGACCGCACGCCCGTGAGGTGGGGGTGAGGGGGGAGGGAATATATTTTTTATTTTTTCATTTTTTTCCTGCATTCCGATGCGACGTCAGCGCCCCAGGAGCCCTTCCCCGTCAAGGTCGCGTCGATTGAGAAACCGCGGGAGGAAGGAACGGCATCTCATTGCGCTTTCCCTTCCTTCCTCCCTTCCTCCCTTCCTTCCTCTCTCTCTCCCTCCGTTCCTTCCTTCCTTCTCTCTCTCTCCCTTCGTCCCTTCCTTCCTTCCCTCCTTCTTCTGTCTCTCTCCCTTCGTCCCTTCCTTCCTTCTTCTCTCTCTCTCCCTTCGTCCCTTCCTTCCTTCCCTCCTTCTTCTGTCTCTCTCCCTGTGTCCCTTCCTTCGTTCTTCTCTCTCTCTCCCTTCGTCCATTCCTTCCTTCCCTCCTTCTTCTGTCTCTCTCCCTTCGTCCCTTCCTTCCCTCCTTCTTCTGTCTCTCTCCCTTCGTCCCTTCCTTCCCTCCTTCTTCTGTCTCTCTCCCTTCGTCCCTTCCTTCCTTCCCTCCTTCTTCTGTCTCTCTCCCTTCGTCCCTTCGTCCCTTCCTTCCTTCCCTCCTTCTCCCTTCGTCCCTTCTTTCCTTCCTTTCTTCCTCTCTTTCTCCCTTCCTTCCTTCCTTCCTTCTTCTTCTGCCTCTCTCCCTTCGTCCCTTCCTTCCTTCTTCTTCTCTCTCTCTCCCTTCGTCCCTTCCTTCCTTCTTCTTTCTCTCCCTTTGTCCCTTCCTTCCTTCCTTCCTTCCTTCTTCTTTCTCTCCCTTCGTCCCTTCCTTCCTTCCTTCCTTCCTTCCTCTTTCTCTCCCTTCGTCCCTTCCTTCCTTCCATCCTTCTTCTTTCTCTCCCTTCGTCCCTTCCTTCCTCCCTTCCTTCCTCTCTCTCTCCCTTCGTGCCTTCCTTCCTTCCTTCCTCCCTTCCTTCCTCTCTCTCTCTCCCTTCTTCCTTCTTTCCTTCCTCCCTCTCTTCCTTCCTCTCTCTCTCTCCCTTCTTCCTTCTTTCCTTCCTTCCTCCCCTCCTTCCTCTCTCTCTTCGTACCTTGCTTCCTTCCTCTCTCTCTCTCACCCTTCGTCCCTTCCTTCCTTCCTTCCTCCCTTCCTTCCTCTCTCTCTCTCTCCCTTCATCCCTTCCATCTTCCCTTCCTCCCTTACATCTTTCCTTCCTTCCTCCTGCCCTTCCTTCCTTCCTCCCTCCCATCCTCTCTCTCTCTCTCTCTCTCTCTCTCTCTCTCTCTCTCTCTCTCTCTCTCTCTCTCTCTCTCTCTCTCGTCGTCCCTTCCATCTTCCCTTCCTCCCTTCCATCTTCCCTTCCTCCCTTCCTTCCTTCCTTACTCCCGTACTTCTTTCCTCCCTCTCTCTTCCTTCGTCCCTTCCATCCTCCCTTCCTTCCTTCCTCCCTTCCTCCCATACTTCTTTCCTTCCTCTCTCTCCCTTCGTCCCTTTCATCCTCCCTTCCTCCCTCCCACTCCCTTCCTCCCTTCCTCCCGTTCTACCTTCTTCCCTTACTTCTTTATTCCCCTCCTCTTTCTTTCCTTCCTTCCTTCCTTCCCTCCTTCCTTCACATCCGAGAAGGCATGACCTCTCCACACCAGTGCCTGTTGTGTTCTTGTGGCTCGCCGGGTGATGGCCACTTGCCCAGGCCGTCGGAATGCAAGAGGCAAAGCCGGCAACCTTGAGCAGCAGCAGTGGCAGACAAGCGCCTCGTGTTGTAAGGACCTCGCACGTGCCCGGAGGGGAGGCTTGAGGAAGGTTCTGCAAGAACAGGGCAAGAGTCTGCGACCTCTGGAGCAAAAGGAGCGAAGGGAGGGAGGGAAAAGAGAAGAGGGATTTACTAAGTATTTCAGCGGCTTCGACCCATCGTTTTTTGCTCATATTTCCGAAATAACCATTCACATCAGCATGATATATTAGCACAGCCTAATTCACACCCTGCCCTAATTTTTGACGTTATAGTGCATTCACAAGTGTATTTAATTACGGCGTTTACTCTTGATATTAAGTGTGTCGTAGCCGACACCCGTGAAGTAAATCGAACAAGTGAAGTTGTGACGACATCACAAACTACCTCGTGTATCCCATCCTCCTCCCAACTTCACTTGTTCGATTTACTTCACGGGTGTCGGCTACGACACACTTAATATCAAGAGTAAACGCCGTAATTGAATACACTTGTGAATGCACTATAACGTCAAAAATTAGGGCAGGGTGTGAATTAGGCTGTGCTAATATATCATGCTGATGTGAATGGTTATTTCGGAAATATGAGCGAAAAACGATGGGTCAAAGCCGCTGAAATACTTAGTAGGAGTCTCGAGTTATATCGCAGGTTACTGCTGGTGTTACTACTACTACTGTTGCTACTACTACCACATTTTTTAAGGATAAACTATCTCCATCCTCGTGAAACTGTGTGGTAAAAATAGTCAGGGTCTGTCTCTCACAGAGTTCATTGGGCCCTCTACTACTACTATTACTACTACTACTACTACTACTACTACTACTACTACTATTGCTGCTGCTACTACTACTACTATTGCTGCTACTACCACTTCTACTATGTACTACTACTACTACCACTACTTCTACTGCTGTTGCTGTTAGGACTACTACTGCTGTTGCTACTCAAACTGCTGCTGCTGCTGTTGTTGTTAGTACTGATGATGCCCGTCCACCGTACCGGGTTCCTCTGCGCACATATGCCGACGCCGAATTCCTTTTTTTTTTTTTCCCGTTGACCACAACGTGGTATAGAGTCTGCAGAGGTATCGCATAACGGGAGGACAGGACTTAGGGGAGAGGGAGGGGAGGAGAAGCAAGGGACGGTTAAAGGAACGCAGGGAAGCTGTTATTGGTGAGGACAAAGAGAAAGGTTTACTTGGTAACCCTGACCTCGATTTGGGCAGTATGTCTATGTCCTGCAACCCACCCTGAAAAGGGGGGGGGAGCGGGGAGAGGGGGGATTATATATCGTCTGGACGGGCGAGCGGGCCTCCATCATGAACGGCTTCAGCAGGAGCGAGGAGGAAAAGCGTTTGAGCAGAAACTCACTCGATGAAATGCGCATTCGACATCAGGTTCATAAAGTGCCAACTGATGGGTGAAAAATTACGTTTGCGCATGTAAGGGTGCGCGCGCGCGAACACACACACACACACACACACAGACGCACAAGGTGACAGCATTACCCATAGATCGGTCATATATGAGCTCTGAGCTCTCCTCCGGTAAGGAAATAGCTGTCGATCACGAGTCCAACACGTGATCCAAGACCATGGTGAATCACACACACACACAAAGAAAGACCTACCGTCTGACAACGCCTGGTGTTTGGTCGCCAGGCGATCGTTTCAGGACTTGTTTGTTTGTAGCATAACCCTTACTGAACGATAATTAATCAATTGTTAGCGTTCATTCGATGAACGTTGTCTGTGTGTGTGTTCCTTTGAGGCGAGCGAATTTGAAAATCTGTCGCCAGAGTAATGAGGGAGTTCGTCCTGGCTCCACCTTCAGACCCTCTCTCCCTATACTGAGGTCGCCAGGGTGAATGGCAGTCACTGGTAGCCTGTCTGGATGGTTTCAGTCCTCTCCATAGCACGGTATGGGGCTGGAGGGAGGGAGGGAGGGAGAGGGGGTTCTTCCTTCGCTGGGATACAACACAACAAACGGGCGTTGAGCGGAACAATAGTTGTAAAGTTCGTCGCCGAAGGAAAATAAAGTTGAGATAAAGATGGAGATGGCACCAGCGAAGTAAAAGGTGAACAACGACGACAAAAACCAGAAGTAAAAAAAAAAAAAAGAAAAAAAAGAAAAAAAGAGGCCTGAGAAAATGCACAAACCGCAGGAGTCGTGTTGGCATCCCGGGAAGCCACTTAGCTGCCTGGCTGTCTGTTTGCCTGACTCTCCGTGTATATACGCATTACTGGTGTCAGTTTCCTCGCGGACACTTTCTATCTGGACGGGAGATCTCGGCTGACTCGAGCGTGCCGTCCGTCCTCTCTTGTTTTTGTTTTTGTTGCAAACGGAAGCCCTTTGAACGTAGTGACCGTTCCTCTTCCTCTTTTGGTGCTCCAAGTAAGATGGGGGAGGTCCCGCGAACTCAGCATTGTCCTGATTTGTTTCACTTCACACCTTTGCCGTGCTGGCGGGACTCGTTCTCTCAGTACCTTCGGGACTTCGGCGCTCCAAGTAAGATGGGGGGAGGTCCCACGAACTCAGCATTGTCCTGAATTGTTTCGCTTCACTCCTTTGCCGTGTTGGCCGGGACTCGTTCTCTCACTTCTGCCTTCGGGACTTCGGCGCTCCAAGTAAGATGAGGGGAACATAAGAACATAAGAATGAAGGAGACTGCAAGAGACCATAAGGCCTACACTAGGCAGCTCCGGGGGAGGTCCCGCGAACTCGGCATTGTCCTGAATTGTTTCGCTTCACTCCTTTGCCGTGTTGGCCGGGACTCGTTCTCTTCACTTCTGCCTTCGGGACTTCGGCGCTCCAAGTAAGATGAGGGGAACATAAGAACATAAGAATGAAGGAGACTGCAAGAGACCATAAGGCCTACACTAGGCAGCTCCGGGGGAGGTCCCGCGAACTCGGCATTGTCCTGAATTGTTTCGCTTCACTCCTTTGCCGTGTTGGCCGGGACTCGTTCTCTTCACTTCTGCCTTCGGGACTTCGGCGCTCCAAGTAAGATGAGGGGAACATAAGAACATAAGAATGAAGGAGACTGCAAGAGACCGTAAGGCCTACACTAGGCAGCTCCGGGGGAGGTCCCGCGAACTCGGCATTGTCCTGAATTGTTTCGCTTCGCTCCTTTGCCGTGTTGGCCGGGACTCGTTCTCTTCACTTCTGCCTTCGGGACTTCGGCGCTCCAAGTAAGATGAGGGGAACATAAGAACATAAGAATGAAGGAGACTGCAAGAGACCATAAGGCCTACACTAGGCAGCTCCGGGGGAGGTCCCGCGAACTCAGCATTGTCCTGATTTGTTTCGCTTCGCTCCTTTGCCGTGTTGGCCGGGACTCGTTCTCTCACTTCTGACTTCGGGACTTCGGCGCCTTTTCCTTTGTTGGCAGTCAGCGAAGGGGCGTCAGCGGCGGACGTGAGAGCCGTCCAGGGGCCAAGAGGTCCGGTTTCCTCAAAGATGACATCACGTCGCCGGCGGCTGTCGTGGCGATTGACCCAGAACCTGAAGCCCACAAAGCGGACCTACTTAAACAGGCACGAGTACTGTTAGGTGCTTATTACCATTTATATGCCATTAATTTTACAAAGGTTTCAAGAACATGTGACGTTAAAAAACGTATAATCCCTTTACAGGACAAAGGTCATGGTTAGGAAAGAAAACGAAATAAAATCGCCGCGCCCGTTCAAGGCCTTTTTTTTTTGTGAACAAAAAAAAAAAAAAAAAAAAAAAAAAAAAAACCGCGTTTATCACCTCGCGAGATCCGTGCAGAAATGTGCCCCGGATTCAGGAACGTCGTCTGTGGTGTCACAGTGGCGACCTCGTCTCACTCACTCGCCCGAAGGAGACAACAAACCCCGAGGCCTCAGAGACCAAAGGGTCTCGAAACGGCATACAAGCACACAAAGACCGATACCGGAATGAGGTCAGTCAGTCAGTCTCTGTGGTCGTCCGTTTGTCCAGTAGGGAGTGGGAGGCGGTCGATAAAGGGGCCATGACAGTGCATAGACGAGTCACAACAACCCCTCTTCCCCCCACCCCCCTCGAAGAGAAAAATATCAAAAGGACTCTAGCGCGATCTGGTGGGGACATTTGGCATCCATCCCAACCAGGAGCAACACAACAAAAGGAAACAACTTCTCACGATCGGAGTCGTCGATTGCACCGAGTCGCAGTATCAAACTTCGGTTTCAGCGCCGTCTGTCAGTCAGTCAATCAGTCAGTCTGTCTATCTTGTGACGGCATCAGCATGACTGTTCCTGTGACGGGTGCGACGCGGGGCTCATCGTCATCTTCATCGTTTGTTGACATTGTGTCTCCCCTCGCGAGGTTTTCTTTTGTCTTCATCTCCTTCCAGGTTTTGCCCCGTTTCGACGCTCACTCTAGACTAACATGGGGAAAGAAGGGAGGGAGGATTAGCAAAAGTGGTTAAAAAAAAGCTACAAAGGGTTCCACAAGGGGCTTCAGGTCAACAGTCGAATGCATTTTTGTTCTTAGCCTGTATCCTTTATGATATAGTAAACCCTGCAGATAGATATAGATAGATATACAGATAGGTAGATGTAGATACAGATATACTGTAATGTGCGAGATGATGGTGAAATTAAAAAGAAAAAATCCTCGATGAAAAACGTTCGAAGAAATGGCTTGGTCGAGCCTCCCTTAGTTCTCTGCAGAATCCACCCCCGCCGTGACTTCTGCCTGGTCCTCGGGGGACATCACCAGATGGATCGGAGACAGGCGCCTCCCACAGACAGGGACAGGAGGCCCGTTGAAGAAAAAAGAAAAAGGAGTGTAGGAGGTACTGTACGTGTGGTAATAGAGGATAGATGAAGGGCAGGCTCAGTCACGGTCCTCCCTCACCCGCTCACGTTGTTCCATTGGAAGAGTCGAGTAAACGAGGAAGAGGGACTTCTTGAACTCAGCAGGAGTAGTGGTGATCATAGCAGAGGGATGGAAGGAGGGAGGGAGATGGAGAGAAACAGGTAGGGACGGAGGGGGAATGGGAAATGGTAGAGAGAGAGAGAGAGGGGGGGAGGGAAAGGAAGATATGTAGAGGGAGTGAGAAAGGAAACGAGGACGGGATAGGGGATAGACAGGGAGACAATTATCTTGTGTTCTGTCTTCGAATGTCTTCCTGATGACGAGTTGGGTTGGCGGGTTGGTTGGTGGTGTTTCTGTTGCAGCCCACGACGCTCGGTCATGGGTGTCCGCTCCAGTGTGGTGGCGCGATGACGATGTGCTTGGCGCGGAGCGGAAGCACCTGTCACTCGTCTTTGAGGCCGAAAGCAGCCGGGATTGGCGGGGGCAAGTCAGGCATGCAAGCAGCCAGGCAGGTGAAGCTGACACCTGCTGACAGGGACTCCGTGCCCGGTTCACTCACTACCACCACCGCCGCCGTCTTAAGGGCCATTTACACGGTCTAACAGTTTGACAAACCCGGTTTGTCAGACAAGTGTTTGAAGTGATGTTTGACCGTGTGAATGGGGTATTTGGTCGTCAAACACGTTTGTCGAACGTGTTTGACAACCAAATACCCTATTCACACGGTCAAACATCACTTCAAACACTTGTTTGACAAACCGGGTTTGTCAAACCGTTTGACCGTCTAAATGCCCCTTTAGACGCCTCCAGTGGATTACATATCCATCACCGCTTTGAGCACCATGAACACCACCACCGCTGATGTCTCAACAACCCTTTAGACACAAACACCACGACAACCGTCTTCGTGACCAACACTCCCACCTCCACTCCCACCTCCACCAAGAACCTTCCACCAGTTGGACACCATAACTACCACCCCGCTAGTGACGTTACTGTAGTTTGAACAACTCTTGTCCAAGTCACACGACTTATAGACACACTAACCCTGCCTCGACTCACCCTCCCGCCAGGGGATTCTGTTCAGCTGAGGGTGACTTTCCACCTCATCGCCTCCTCCGTAGGGAAAGGGACTCCTGAAGAAGTTCTCCGCACCGGAGGGATTGAATGTCCGCCATTATCGACTCTTCTGCTGGATGGTGCCGCCGCCTAATTACCACCGCTGTTCCACCGCTTTTCGTCCCAATCTGTCACTATTTCCACCACAAGCGCCACGTTATTGTAACTCGGTGACTGCTTCCACCATGACCACCGCCACACACCCCTCCCACCACTGCCACCACCAACACATCACCCTTTTACCACCACCACTACCACCATCATCATTAACACCACCACCACTACCACCACCATCAGCAACACCACCACTATCACCAGTCACCACCAGTCACCACCACCATCAGCAACACCACCACTACCACCACCACCATCATCACCGCTTCGCTTGTCGGGTTTCGCGCACAAGGGTATTGTCTTTGCTTGTCTTTGCCCTTTGTGGACTCTTCTTTGTCTTCTTCGCCTCTTGGCTGCTGCGGATTCCCAACAACTCGCTCGGCTCGTTTGCCGCGTGAGAGAGAGAGAGAGAGAGAGAGAGAGGGAGAGAGTGGGGAGAGAAGGAAGGAATGAGGGAGTGAGGGGTGGGAGTTCTCAAATTGACCGACTCCAATTTGTTGCGAGTTGCGTGTTGCTTGAGTTTGCAGGCAAACCCGTCTTTTATAATGGTGTGTGCGTTTGTATGGTTGTGTGTGTGTGTGTGTAATTCACCCATGCTGTGACCTTACACGCACACACACACACACACCCAACTCGCCCATGAGAGTTGGAGTAACGACTCGCAATGTGTGTGTGTGTGTGTGTGTGTGTGTGTGTGTGCGTGTTTGTGGTTTGTCATCCAACGAGTTTGTAGGTCGCTTCTGTGTGTTTTACCCACGGGCATTGTCTTTGTGGTGTTTGTGTAAATTCTTCGCCTGTTTTGCTTGTCTCAGACACACAGTAGCCCCATAACTGTTGTCTTCGTGGGATCATCTGTGTCTGAGGGTAGTGAGGTCGTATGGTGAAGTGTGACTTGTTGGCCGTAGACGACGCTCAAGAAGTAAAAAACTCCAACGACGACTTCGGGAGTCGGGGAGTTCCATGGTACTTGGAACGGATCACGGAAATCGGACGAGACCGTTCCTGGAAAGACTTTGATGGAGCCTTGGACTCGGAGAGAAACTTGATATTAACTTCATATTAAATAAATATTCAGTGTCTTGCGACACTGCTTCTGACTCAGGGCAGTGGACAAGATGCAGGGATGGCCCGTTATCCAGGAGGTGCCAAGATAAGAGGGAGGGAGAGGGTAGAGGGGAGTGGAATATGTAGGGGATGGACTTTGGTATATGTATGTAAATTAATATTCTCGTCCAGACTCGTCTCTCTGATCCTACCACGTCCCCATCACGGCGTGGTCTCACACTTCGTCATGAGGAACTCAGTCTTTTGAGGCAAAAATTGTGCCTCAGAGAGTCTTACTTATTATTGACACTTGGCTCTTCATGAACCTCGGACTAATTTGGCGGATTCGGCCGTAGGCGTGTGTAATCACCAGACCTTCTTTCTTCTCCCCCTCCCCCGGAAACGATGTCTCAATGTCCATTACACTCGTGAGTATGGTGTGTCATAATACGAATGACCATGTGACCTTCATCAGGGAAACGGAAAGATGACAAACTGTTCCCACAGTCATTTATCACGTTTAAGTTCCTTGAAAGCAGTGGGACAGGGTTTCTCAGTGACCTAACCTACCTATCGACAGAGCTTTTGCAATAATGCGTCTATAAATCTCATATTGCCTATTGTGACGTCACTCCCTCCTCCTCCTCTCGAGGAATTGTCGACGGAAGTCTTGGAATGGGGCAGCGTCGTCTGCCTCTCTTCGTCCGTCCTGATTCGCACGATCTCCGGACTTCCCTGTGCCGGCCGATTTTGGTCCCTCCTTCCCGCCTTTCCTCCTTCCCGCCTTTCCTCCTTCCCACCTTCCCTTCTTCCCTCCTTCCCCCCTCCCCTCATTCCCTCCTTCCCACCCATCGGTGGAAGAGATTGAGGAATGGAAGGAGGGAGACTAGAGGAAGTCTTCCAGGGCCCTTTGTGTTGATGTAATGAGGAGAGTTTGCATTTCGATGGGGAAGGGATGGGATGAGGGGGTGAGGGGTTGGGGAGGGTGGGTGGGGGTGGAGGGTGAGGTATGGCGGCTTTGCAAACGGGAACGACGCCTTTGCTCAGATGACAGATGTGCAGCCGGTCCTGTTGACTTGGTATCTGTGCGTGCCTCTGTGTGTGGGTGTGTGCATATGCAAATGTGTGTGTATGTGTGTGCGCGCGCGTGTGTATGTGTGTGTGTGTGTGTACATTTGAAAGGATGAGAAAAAGGAGGAAAGAGAGGGTGTGTTGTGTGCGTGTATATATATACATACATATGTGTATATATATATATATATATATATATATATATATATATATATATATATATATATATTGATGGTGTCACGTTACATCTGCGCTTTTCCCATCTTAAAGATGCGCCGCTTTACCATTGTGATATGGAAGTCTTTTTTTTTTTTTTTTTTTTTTTTTTTAGAAAGAGAGAGAGAGAGAAGAGAGAGAGAAGTGGGAGAGGATGGACGGTAAAGAAGGCGCCATCTGTGTTTGACCTATTTGGACTGTGTCTCTCTCCTTTGTGAGGATCTCTCTCTCTCTCTCTCTCTCTCTCTCTCTCTCTCTCTCTCTCTCTCTCTCTCTCTCTCTCTCTCTCTCTCTCTCTCTCTCTTTCTCTCCCGTTCCTCCTGCTCCACGGCGACTGGGTCATTAACTCCAGCTTGGCTCCAAGGCTTCATTATTTGCATATTTCATGTAATTGGGCGTGTGTATTTGCCTAATTGTTTTACCTAATTGTACTCAGGAAAGGAGCAACGCTCGTAGGGTCCCGTCTCCTATTCTCTAATTTTCTAACATGCCTAAACTCAAATTCATGTACGGTTCCAATTTAATCTATATCCTTGACTTCTAATTATCATATCTAGATTTGAGCTCATGTATTGTTTGGGCTTGGGCAATATCACCTGCTAAGCTACTCCATATTTGTGTGTAAGAGGGAGGGAGGAAGGTGGAGGGGAGTGGAATATATAGGAAATGGAATGTGTGGGAGTGGTTTCTATGCCTTTTTCATTTTGGCTACCCCCCGTGTAGGGGGAGAAAGCCTTTGGTATATGTATGTATGTATATACATATGTATGTGTGTGTGGATGTGTATGTGCGTGTGCATATGCTCGTGCGTGCGTGCGTGTAATAATAATGAATAATAATAATAATGATAATGATAATAAACGGTTTATTGAAGACATGACAGCTGAAGGCTGAAAATACACATATTAAGGTAAGAGGGATTAACATGGATGGTACATAATAAATGATTACCTATACATATTATTATGCTGAAGTGATTGTGCACTGTACAAATATATAAAACGTGAACATATAAAACATGATAGATTCGTCTTAGTGTTAATATGATGTTTGGGTTTGATGTTGTTTGATAAGTGTGCAATAGAAGGTATGGGACTGTGTTTATGTCTGTGTGTGTGTGTGTGTGTGTGTGTGTGCGCGTGCGAGCTTTTGTGTGCGTTTGCGCTCGAGATTGACTACACCTGAAGGTCTTCAAGCTTGACCTGCCCCGCAGTGACTTGAAGTCGGCGCTCTCAGCAAATTCCTCCCTTTTTAAGGAATTTCCTCTTGCGACGTCAGCGTCACGACGTTTCTTCGTCAGTGGAGGCTACTCGGACGAGTTTCTGGGATACTATATGTTCGAGTCCTGTAGATCAGCCTTCCCCCCCTCTTTTTTCGAAAGTCCAGTTTCTTATTTTTTATTAATTTATTTTTCTTTTATTATTCTTTTATTTTTCTATCTAGCCCACCGGATCGCCCCTAACCTGATTATGGCGCACGCTACCACTGAACTATAGGGAACCCTTTTTTTTTTTATTCTTCTTCTTCCCCTTGTCCTTCTTCTTCTTCTTCTTCTTCTTCTTCTTCTTCTTCTTCGTTGTCTTCCGCCTCTTCTTCTTCGTCTTCTTCTGCTTCCTCGTCTTCTGCTTCTTCGTCTTCTTATGTTTCTTCTTCCTCTTCTTCTGTTTCTTCTTCCTCTTCTTCTTCTTTGGCTTCTTCTTCGGCGTCTTTTTCTTCTTCTTCTTCATCTTCTTCCTCCTCCTCCTCTTTGGCTTCTTCTTTTTCTTTGGCTTCTTCTTCTTTGGCTTCTTCTTCTTCTTTGGCTTCTTCTTCTTCTTCTTCTTCTTCTTCTTCTTCTTCTTCTTCTTCTTCTTCTTCTTCTTCTTCTTCTTCTTCTTCTTCTTCTTCTTCTTCTTCTTCTTCTTCTTCTTCTTCTTCTTCTTCTTCTTCTTCTTCTTCTTCTTCTTCTTCTTCCATCCCGCGACCTTCAGGAACTCCACCTCGTCCCTCACTGGAGTCGCGACCACAGGCATAACGTCACTTTTTGGTGTGAAAGGGAGCTCTCCTCCTCTTCCTCCGGAGGATACACCCGACACGGCCGTGTCGACCTCTTCGACAGTTAGAGTCTGCCATTGTATGCAGGCACCATGTTCATCGTCACGCGCTTGGCGATACGTCGATGTGAATGTATGCAGGGGGACGTTGGAGGGAGGGGGAGGGTGGTGGAGGGAGGAAGAGAGAGGAAGGAAGAGCACTCTCCCCCCCCCCCCTTCCTTCCGCTCGTGTCGGAAGAAACCTTGCGAACTTCAGATCAAAGGAGTTCGACTGGTAGCGTCTCGGAAGGCGCCGTGCACCCCGGTGTTTCTTTGTGGGCATATATTTATAGGTGTTGTGTGTGTTAGGAGATGGGCCCCTCCCTTCCTCACACCTTCCATCCCACTCTCCCTGGTCGGTCCTCCAGTCTCCACATTGAGGTCAAGACAAGTCACGTCGTCGTCGCAAATAACTTTACAAAGCCTTGTACTCTTGTGTGTGCGTGTCTATCTTTATAGACATGTGCGTGTATATGTATACATTATATATATATATATATATATATGTGTGTGTGTGCGCGCGCGCGCGTGTTGGTGCACTTGTATATTTGTATCATTGTATTCCCGTTTTGCCGAATATGGAGATGTTCGAACCACTAATCTTCTCTTCCCCGCCCCCGCCGCTGCCAGTGCCATTGCCTCTCGAGCGAGTGTGAGAGCCGAGTGGACAGAGAACTCTCCCGGTGACCCGGTGGTCGTTAGTTCGATCCTCGGCCTCTGACAGGGTTGCCCCACGAAGTCGTGGGTGTCTTTTCTTTTTTTCTTAGTCTCCTGAGGACATTTGCTCACAGAGTCCTCGGAGGGTCACCTGAAAGAAGAACAGCAGAAGCCATCTCCTTTCTTCCCCCCAGTTCCTCCACGTTTCGCTGGTCTCTTTGCCATTGTCATAGAGTAGCCTTGACTTTGTTGAGGCACTTGTATATACCAAAAGGCCCTTTACCCATAATAAGGGAGATGGACGACTTGAGGTATGCACCCACCCTTCACCATCCCACACACATCCAAAACTCATTTGTTGTTACGTTTTAGTTCCATGTGGGTGAATCGTCAGAGACAAATGGCTGAGTTGATCAAATGTCCTGACCCCCATTTTATCGGTTTCCCCTTGCCAAAGGGTCAGCCCCCCCAAAAAAAAAAAAAAAAAATCTAGTCCCTTGTCAACACAATGGGCGGGGAAGTTTCTTTTCCAACAAGACGATCTCGACCCCCGAGCAGAGTAAGAAAGGATTGCCAACAGGTGGAATGGACAACCCGCGGTGGCAGGTGTCTTGCTTTGTGACAATAAGTACTAAAGTGTGGAAGGGAACAGTTGTCGGGTGCCAGGGTTAAGGTCCCAACACATACGTCCTCGTGACACTAATCGGGTGTCGCCTCTGCATTCCCGAGAAGCATTTGTCTAAATCTTGAGGGTCTGCATTGGCGCCAGCGACGTCTTCGGCGACAGAAACCAATGCGCTAGCTACACGCTCAGTATTGATCGTTATGAACTATTCTATTCCGGCTGTCGCCAGAGGCTTTTATTCAGTTGGGTGTCACGAAAATAAAAGAAAATTATCACATGATGAAAATCAGGGTAGAAGGGAAAGTGATATGGAAAGGCCCACACCCCCCCTCCCGTCTTCTCGAATTACTTTTCGACATAGAAATATTTTCAGGCAAATATCAGACAGTTTTATTCAGCTGACGGGGGGGGGGGAGTGGTCACCATACCGACGGATTCTGTGGTAAATACATGATGATCATCATCGTCATTAGGATGATGAGGGGGCGGGCACAAACAGTAGCTATGGAATATGATGTTCACAGTGACATCACTGGTAATGATAACGAGAGGGAGTTGGCTGTAATGACGAGAGGAATAAGGGGGGGGGGAGCGGCAAGGAGGGGCACTCCTCAGCTGCAAAAAATCTCCTGTAGTCGTCCAGGTGCCTGCCATTGACCCGAGTGAACTACGTCATCGAAGGTTAGCTGCATGGGACTGGCAGGTTGCAGTGTAAGCTGGTTAGCACCAAGGTGACCGGTTGTGTCGGAGCCTGATGGTTCTCCTCTACCTCCTCCCCCTCCTCCTCCTCTTCCTCCCCTTCTCCTACTCTTCCCCCACCCCTTCTCCTCCTCTTCCCCCACACCTTCTCCTCCTCCTCCTCCCCTTCTCCTCCTCCTCCACCCCTTCTCCTACTCTTCCCCCACCCCTTCTCCTCCTCTTCCCCCACACCTTCTCCTCCTCCTCCACCCCTTCTCCTCCTCATCCTCCACCCCTTCTCTTCTTCCTCCAACCCTTCTTCTCTTCCTCCTCCTCCTTCTCCTCCTCTTCCTTCACCCCTCCTTCTCCTCCTCCTCCTCCTCCTCCTCCTCTTCCTCCTCCTCTTCTTCCACCCCTTCTCTTCTTCCTTCACCACTTCTCCTCCTTCTTCTCCTCCTTCACCTCTTCTTCCTCCTCCTCCTTCTCCTCTTCCTCCTCCTCCTCTTCCTCCACCCCTTCTCCACATGCTTCTCCTGCTCTCCTTCCTTTTCCTCCTCCTCCTCCTCTTCCCCCACCTCCTCCCCTTCCTTCCTTCTCCATCTCCTTTTTCTCTTCCGGTCGAGGAGCCGTGAGTCTGTCGGGGCGTCTTCTTTGTCGCCGAAGAGGAGTTCGCCACAGACCCGCTTCCGCGGTCGGCGGCCCAACAGGAACCCTGGAGTTTTGGGCTCCATTTCATTTACCTCAGCAGAAAGAAGAAACGAACTTTGCCGTCCAAGCAGAGAGCAGAAAAAGACCTTCCACTGAGATGTTCGAATGTGACATAGGATTTAAAAAAAACCCTCTTAGATATACTATTAAACCTGCTAAGATATACTGTTAAACCCGCTTAGATATACTATTGCACACACACAAGCAGCTTCCTATATATTTTTTTTACACAAGTAGGCTTGTAAGGAAAGTTGTTCTCCCGTTCTGGTCCTTTGCTTGGTCAGCGGTGAACAGGCACCCCCCCCCCACCTCTGGCGGATATTGAAGAACAAAAGCCTGACGTCATATGGCGATTGGGACCGATTGGGCCTCTGCCGGTCTGTCGCCAAAAACCACTGCACACTAGTTCGCTAGATACCAAAAATAAACACTAGAAGCTACAGTGGAGCCCTCTGCCACGTTCTGACTCCTGTAGGGGTAACGTCTTGGGTATATTCTTTTCTGGATTCCGCCATATGGTTTTATTCAGCTGAAAAGAGACCTCTCGCCTCCGGGGCGATTGTCACCCAATGTTGTGAGTCAGTAACCAGACGAAGACTTTGCGTGCAGCGTTCTAAGAACGCTTCATCAATCAATCTAACATTCGTAAAGGTTTAGCTCCTTTTATTTTGCCGTTTCAGTTTCTCATTATATGACGCAAAGGTAATTTGACTTCGGAAGAAAAAAAAACAAAAACAAAACGGAAGATTGTAACCGACGTTGTTTCTAACGAACTCGAAACGGTTGAGGAGTGTCAGCCGAGACTCGCTCGGCGTAAACGCGGCCGAAGAGTCTTGGGGTATTGATTCTTCAGAATTTTAGTTCGTGAACAAACGCAAAAGGTACCATCCTGGCCTCGGTGAGGGGATTCATCCCGTGCCGAGTCCTCGTGGGATTCATTACAAAGGCGGAGCATGCCGACAGGAGACCTTTTGGTCCATAACTAGGTCAGGTGCGAAAAATTATAATGATATATAAATCAATAAAAATTATAATGATATAAATAAAAATAAATAAAATAAATGCATAGTTGTAGTTAGATAATAAACAAACAGGTAAATAGTAAATAATAATAAAATGACAGATAAAAGTGGAAGTGGAAGAATGGCGAAGAGCAAGACTTCGTGGGAATATGCGGAGGGAAAGGCAAAGAGGACGAAGACGAGGTGCTGGTTCCTCCGTGGGACGAGTTCGAATTTGTCTTTTGGAAATGACGATGACGACGACGGCAACGATAATGACCTTTTATTCTTCTTCAGTTTCTTCTTCTTCTTCAGTTTCTTCTTCAATTTCTTCTTCTTCTTCAGTTTCTTCTTAAATTTCTTCTTTTTCTTTTCTTCTCTTCCTTCTTTTTCTTCTCCTTTTTCTTCTTCATTTTCTTCTTTTCCTCCTTCTTCTTCTTCTTCTTCTTCTTCTTCTTCTTCTTCTTCTTCTTCTTCTTCTTCTTCTTCTTCTTCTTCTTCTTCTTCTTCTTCTTCTTCTTCTTCTTCTTCTTCTTCTTCTTCTTCTTCTTCTTCTTCTTCTTCTTCTTCTTCTTCTTCTTCTTCTTCTTCTTCTTGTTCTTGTTCTTGTTCTTCTTCTTCTTCTTCTTCTTTCTTCTTGTTGTTCTTCTTCAGTTTCTTCTTCTTGTTCTTCTTCTTCAGTTTCTTCTTCTTTTTCATATTCTTCTCCTTCTTCTTCTTCTTCTTTTTCTTCTTTGTCCTCTTCTTCTTCAGCTTCTTCTCCTTCTTCTCCCTCTTCTTCGTCGTCGTCTTCTTCTTCTTCAGTTTCTTCTGCTTCTACTTCCGGTCCTCGCTTTCCTCCTCCCAACCCCCGCCCCGCGGAAGCTCCCTCCACCAGGGGGCGGGTCTCCGAGGTGGTGTTGTTCTTCGGGTTTCCCACCGAGAGAGAGTCAAGTCACCAAACCACTGCTCCACCCCTGGGCCTGCCTGACGGGTTGACGGTCTGATGGACTGACCGATTGACTCATTGACTACCAAACCATCCGCCTGTCTGTCTGTTTGTCGGTATACCTTGTTCTCTTATCGTTTGTCTATACACATACCCTCTTTCCTGTACTTTCGCAAACATGTCCGCCTGGGTAATGGAACTCTGCATACGATTGGGGGATGGAGTGGCTGTCTGAGAGAGTCTGACGGGCAGAACGAGAGTTCCCCGTCCCTTCCCCGTCCCTTCCCCGTCCCTTCCCCGTCCCTTCCCCGTCCCTTCCCCGTCCCTTCCCCGTCCCTTCCCCGTCCCTTCCCCGTCCCTTCCCCGTCCCTTCCCCGTCCCTTCCCCGTCCCGCACAAGAGCACAGTGCCCATCGGGTTGCCCTCTCCCGTAATTCGCTTTAGCGTTTTGTGCGGGCGCCCTCCCAGTGGCTCCCGGGGTCAGACTCCTCCACTCCGCTCTGGGAACGACGAGGACCAAGGGCGGGAGCCCCCTTCCTTCCTTAGTTCCTTACTTCCTTCCTTACTTCCTTAGTTCCTTCCTTACTTCCTTACTTCCTTCCTTCCTTCCTTCCTTCCCCCTTACTGCCTTCCTTCCTTCCTTCCTTACTTCCTTACTTCTTCCTTAGTTCCTTACTTCCTTCCTTACTTCCTTAGTTCCTTCCTTACTTCCTTACTTACTTCCTTCCTTCTTTCCTTCCTTCCCCCTTACTGCCTTCCTTCCTTCCTTCCTTACTTCCTTACTTCTTCCTTACTGCCTTCCTTAGTTCCTTACTTCCTTCCTTACTTCCTTAGTTCCTTCCTTACTTCCTTCCTTCCTTCCTTCCTTCCTTCTTTCCTTCCTTCCCCCTTACTGCCTTCCTTCCTTCCTTACTTCCTTACTTCTTCCTTGCTGCCTTCCTTCCTTAGTTTCTTACTTCGTTAGTTCCTTCTTTACTGCCTTATTTCCTTAATTCCATACTTCCTTCTTTCCTTCCTTCCCCCTTACTGCCTTCCTTCCTTACTGCCTTCCTTCCTTCCTTCCTTCCTTCCTTCTATCCTTCTATTCTTCAGTCTTTCCCTCTTTCCGTCCATCTTTCTTTTCATCAAACAAATGGCGCTCAATCTTATTTTTCTTCCCCACCGCGCTCGCGGCTTAGGGCCGTTGTCACCCCCCCTCCCCCGTGGAATTCCCTCCTCCTCCCCCTCTCCCCCTCTCCCCACCCCTCTCCCCCTCCCTCTCCCCTCTCCCTCTCCCCCACCCTTCTCCCCCTCCCTCTCCCCCTATCCCCTCCCCCTCTCCCCTCCCTCTCCCCAACCCCCTCTCCCCAACCCCCTTTCCCCCTCCCTCCCTCTCCCCAACCCCCTCTCCCCAACCCCCTCTCCCCAACCCCCCTCTCCCCAACCCCCCTCTCCCCAACCCCCCTCTCCCCAACCCCCTTTCCCCCTCCCTCTCTCTCCTCCAACTCTCCCTCCCTCTCCCCCAACCCCCTCTCCCTCTCCAACTCCCCCTTCTCCTCTCCCCACCCAACCCCCTCTCCCCAACCCCCTCTCCCTTTCCCCAACCCCCTCTCCCCCACCCCTCTCCCCCTCCCCCTCTCCTCTCCTCCAACTCCTCCTCCCTCTCCCCCTCCCCCTCGCCTCTCCTCCAACTCCTCCCTCTCCCCCACCCCCTCCCCTTCCCCTTCTCCCTCTCCCCTCCCCCTCTCCCCCGCCTCCTCTCCCCTCCCCCTCTCCCCCGCCTCCTCTCCCCCGCCTCCTCTCCCCCTCCCCTTTGTTTGGCTGAACTGAAATCTGCTGTTGGTGTACAAAGAAATTCAGAACAGAATACAGTAGAGAACCAGCTCACATAAACGCTGTAGCCAAAGATGCTTTCAGACATTCCTATGAATCAGTTGGCAAAATGTTTTAAAGAACTTAAAAATCGTTTACCCTTTGTATTGCTGATGATGGTGGATATGTGGAAACCTAAAAACAATACAATAAAATATATACATTGTCTTCTTCCTAATACTTTTTACAAATTTTTTGTATCACAGACTAGTGAAGTTATAGTATTTTTAAAGTGTGTGTGTGTACGTATTTGTGTGTATGTGTATGCAAAACACGCAGAACGCTATGATTATGACCGCAGTAGTAACCACGGTCATATTAAAGTGGCACTTTGGGGAGTAACATTGGGGTAGGGGTGGGGGGGGGCAGGCGGGCACCTCACAGGGCCGCGGTGCCAGCCAGCCAGCCAGCCAGACAGACCGCTGGGCTCTGCTTGTTAATCGACGCACAGTTCGGTTTCCTCCGGACTTGACTGGCGTTGGGTTGGGTTGGGTTGGGTTGGGTTATGTGCGGCCGCGTGATCCCGATATCGGTCCGTTTCTTTCGGGTGAAGGGAATGGAGTCGTCCTGGGACACACACGCACACACACACGCACGCACATATACACATCTACACAGACATACACGCACACACACTTACACACGAAAGAGAGAGAGGAGGAGAGAGGGAGAAAGAGAGAGAGAGGTGGGAGAGGGAGAAAGAGATAGAGAGGGGGGATAGAGGGAGAAAGAGAGAAAAAAAGGGGGGAAAGAGAGGAAGAGAGAGAAAGAGAGAGGTGGCAAGCGTCCTTCCCCTTAATTAACGGCCTGGTTACAGCAATCAGGACCTGGGCTGAGAAATACCCAAATTGGCGGTGCTGTCCTGCGGAAACCGCTGGCGAGGACGCGCGCACACAACCTGAACTCGGGAAAAGTCCTTCTTGCCTCTGAGGTTGCAACATAATGGTCACAGAACTTTGAAAGAGAGAGAGAGAGAAAAGAGAAGACCTCACCCCGGTCCTCATTGTCGTTTCTCTTCTCTGCCCCTGTTTATCTCTGACCCTCTCTGTAAAAAAAAAAAAAAAAAAAAAAAAAAAAAAAAAAATCTCCATTTCGCCCATCTCTCACCCCTTTCCTTCCCGTCTTCGTGCCCTCCCTCTTCCTTATTCTTTTCCCTTTCTACATCATTCCTCCTTTTCTAGGGTTGTGCCGATTAATCGGCAAGAATCGGAACTCTTTTGGCGAATCGGCGTCGGCGACATTTTTTTATTTATTTATTTATTTATTTATTTATTTTATTTTTTATGTGTGTGTCATCGAATCTAGGAAAAAGAAATGCCGATGCAGATTAATCGGCACACCCCTATCATTTTCCTTGCCGACCCTACTCCCCCTCGTCCCTCATCATGAAGTCCCCCCCTCCCCGCTCTCTCTCTCTCTTCCCGCTCTCTCTCTCTCTCTCTCCCCGCTCTCCTTCCTTGTTTCTCCCTGTCCCTTCCCCTCCACGCCCCCACCTCCTCTGGCTAGACGCGTGATTTTCTGCATATGTCTTCTCGTATAGCACCACCACCACTATCACCACCACTACCACCACTTCCACCACTACCACCGCCACCACCGCCATCACTACCACCACCACTACCACTATCGCCGCCACCACTACCACCACTACCACCACCACTACCTCCACCACCACAATCACCGCCACCACTACCACCACTACCCCCATTACCACTACTGCCACCGCCACCACCGCCATCACTACCACCACCACCACTACCACCACCACCACTACCACCACCACTACCGCCACCACCACTATCACCGCCACCACTACCACCACTACCCCCATTACCACTACTACCACCGCCACCACCGCCATCACTACCACCACCACCACTACCACCACCACCACTACCACCACCACTACCGCCACCACCACTACCGCCACCACTACCGCCACCACCACTACCGCCACCATCACTACCGCCACCACCACTACCACCACTACCACCACTACCACCACTACCACCACCACCACTACTAACACCACTACCACCACTATCACCGCCACCATTA
>NC_134810.1:44031537-44034037 GCF_046742065.1 Oratosquilla oratoria | reverse complement strand
GTTTGTGTATGTATATATATATATATATATATATATGTATGTATGTATACATACAAGCAATGGCTACACCGCACCTGCCTTCGGCAGGTTGCTTGGCCTGCGGAGCTTCCTCGCTTCGCTCGCGGGCCTTAGTCTAGCTGCCAACACCTTATCTTTTTGGAAACGTCTTCTTCGTTATACCCTTGGTAGCTTTTAGCCACTTCCATAGGTGCTTCTGTCTATGCTTCTTCGCCCTTTCGTCTCTTGGCATCGGCTTCGCCATGGGCGCTTGGACTGCTTCGCTACCTACCCTTCGCTCGCGGCCAATCAATTGTCTCCGTTGCCGTGACGACACCACCCTCGGCCAATCATTAGTCTCCGTTGCCGTGACGTCACCACGTATCGGTAGTCGGTATTGTACAGCCAATCACCCTTACGAAAGTGTCCCCCATACACCGTCACCACTGAGGTCATTTAAGAATAATTATGAAAGAGTTATATTTTAATTTATATATTGATATAATATGTGTGTGCGCGTGTGTGCTCGCGCGCGTGTGTATATATATATAATTGTGTGTGTGCGTGTATATATATATCATATAATTGTGTGTGTTTATGTATACACAAAGCGGGAAATAGAAGATAAAGTAAGCAAAAAAGTAACATTGGTGACTTGAGCTCAGTCCGGGCCAATAGGAGAGCCCGAACTGCGGAGAAGGAGGAGGAAGAGGATGATGAAAAGGAGGAGGTGGAAGATGAGGAGGAGGAGGAAGAAGAGGAGGAGGTGGAAGAGGAGGAGGAGGAGGAGGTGGAAGATGAGGATGAGTATGAGGAAAAGAGGATGATGAAGAGGGGAAAGAGGAGGAGGTGGTGGAAGAGGATGATGAAGAGGAGGAGGAAGAGGAGGGGGAGGAGGAGGAGGTGCGTGCAATGGCAGAAGCAGACGAAAGGATTCATTTACTTCTGTGGTTGTCAGTGGGAACCCGACCCTGAACCCCCACCCCCCACCCCCACCCTCTATTCTCTCTCTCTTTCTTTCTCTCACACACACACAGTGGTAGAGTTCCCGGCTGCCACTACGGAGGTCCGGGTTCGAATCCCGCCCAGAGCTGAAATAATTTCAGTATCGCTGCTCTGCGGGGTGTTACTCCAACTCTCGTGGGCAGGGAATTTGGGGTGTGCGTGCGTGTAAGGTCACAGCATTACCCATAGATCGGTCATATATGAGCTCTGAGCTCTCTTCCGGGAGGGAAATAGCTGTCGATCACGAGTCCAACACGTGATCCAAGACCATGGTGAATCACACACGCACACCTGCCTCTAATTGTACACATTCTCATCCTCTTTGACGGACGCTCCTTGCCCAGCGAGAACGTCCCACTGGCCCCTCTCTGCCGAGGGCGCAGATGGGTTGGTTGGTCGCTTCTGCGATATGGAAGGATTCTTGGATCGCAGATTTTATTTTATTCATTTTTTTTGTTTTTTTTTAAGAAACTTGGAGGTCTCTCTCTCTCTCTCTCTCTCTCTCTCTCTCTCTCTCTCTCTCTCTCTCTCTCTCTCTCTCTCTGTTTTTCTCTCTCTCTCTCTCTCTCATTCTCTTTCTGTCCCTTTCTCTCTCCCATTCTCTCTCATTCTCTCTCCCTTTCTCTCTCTCTCTCTCCCTCTCCCTCTCTCACTTTCCTTCTCTCTCTCATTCTCCCCCCCTCTCTCTCTCTCTCTCTCTCTCTCTCTCTCTCTCTCTCTCTCTCTCTCTCTCTCTCTCTCTCTCTCTCTCTCCCTTTCTCTCTAATTCTCTCTCTCTCCCTTTCTCTCTCATTCTCTCGCTCTCTTTCTCTCTATCTATCTATCTCTATCTCTCTGCCATGATCGTAACCCTTATTGCCTTTATCACTGATGTTGCCGTTGTATTGATGGTGACATTGTTATGCCATATGTGTTTGTCATTGTCGTTATGTCGTAATAGTCGATGGAATAGTCACCATAATTTATGTCATTGTTCAAGTGGACAACCCACGTCCTTGATTGCGATGGATGCCCTTTCCAATTATTTATTTTAATACCCAAACTGGACTAACGGTGCTATTCTTAAAAAAATCTTTCCTTATATACAATATTTCCTTATATAAAATCTTATATAAATCCTTGGAAGGGAAAGATTTTTTTTTTTAAAATAGCACCATAAGAATCTTCCGGTGGTATTCTTAAAGAAAATATTTCCTTATATAAATATTTTATGTAAATAATTGGAAGGGAAAGAATTATTTTTAAGAATACCACGGTAAGAATCTTTCGTTCTCGTGAAGGTAATATGTAACATTAATGTTCTTCTCTCTTTCAGGTTAGTCTGTGCGCTGATGCTGTGGCTTGTGCTGAGGGAGCCCCGTCACGTGAGTACAGAGATCATTGGCTAGAAATGCCACGCGGGGGTGGGGGGGGATAGGTAGAAGAACAGTGTAGCAAAAGACCTTTTGGTCCATAACTAGTCAATGAAAAAGTGAATTGGAGGATATATATATATATA
>NC_134810.1:44016537-44024037 GCF_046742065.1 Oratosquilla oratoria | reverse complement strand
TGATTTTCAGTAAATAAACGAATAAAATACAATTCTTGCACAAAACTATTAATTCAACATTTTCCAGGATGCCGGTCAGATTCAGAACATCGTCTTTTGTCCTAAACCGGGAACATGAACCGTCAGATTCGTCACCGCATTGTTGGGTGTCGAGCAAGGGCCTTTTGGTCAGGGTATAGAACGTTATTACCCCCACGACGGGAGAGGATTTTTTTTTTTTTTTTAATGAAGAGATTTTTCTCTTTTAGAATAAAAGTTGTATCCAGTGAAGTACCACTTACCTGTAAATGTGCAGTCGCAAACGGTCACCACCCGGTCCTAAATCTTCTACGTTTTCGCTTCGTCAGTTTTGAGCAGAATCGAAATTGGTTCACGTCCATCCCGTCTTGGGAGTCCTCACTGGGTCCCCACTGCGTCCAAGGGGGTCCTCACCACGGCCTGGCAGTTTTGGCAGGGCGTAGTGAGACGGGCTCTGGTGTGACTGCCCTGTTAGGAGAAGGAGAACAGAGAGGGTCGGGTTACAGTAAAACCTCATCACAAACTTTATTTGTCTTTTAACTAGCGGGGCCCGTGATTTTTTTTTTTTTTTTTTTTTTTACTTCTTCTTCTTCTTCTTCTTCTTCTTCTTCTTCTTCTTCTTCTTCTTCTTCTTCTTCTTCTTCTTCTTCTTCTTCTTCTTCTTCTTCTTCTTCTTCTTCTTCTTCTTCTTCTTCTTCTTCTTCTTCTTCTTCTTCTTCTTCTTCTTCTTCTTCTTCTTCTTCTTCTTCTTCTTCTTCTTCTTCTTCTTCTTCTTCTTCTTCTTCTTCTTCTTCTTCTTCTTCTTCTTCTTCTTCTTCTTCCTCTTCTTCCTCTTCTTCTTCCTCTTCTTCTTCCTCTTCTTCTTCTTCTTCTTCGAGTAACCACAGGACCGTGAGGGAGCGTTTTATTTCGGGACACCAGGACTTCAGTGTCCATTATACAGCCCCCCGCCCAACTTTAACTTTGTCACAATACCCTTCGTGGGTGACGACTTTGTGTATATTTCTGTACATTGTTCTCGTCTTATACACAATGAAATACGTTCTCAACAAAATGATATTAGGACAGTACCTCAAATAAATCCTCGGTGCACATTTGAATACAAAGAGGACGACGGAATTTGGGTCCTGACTCATCGTTTGGATGGGCGACCTTAGGGCGTCCAGAGAACAGACGAACTTGCGGGGCACGATCTTATGAACTTTTATGTGTGTACGTATATCACAAACTCGTCTGTGACGGAGATCCATGTTACCACGGAGGCCTTCCTTCCAGGGGCCCCCTGGCATGCCGGCGGGCCGTAAAGTGGCCCCTTGGGCCACATATGGAAGAAGAAAAGAATTCAGAGTTATGGTTCATAAAAGGAGGAGAAGGGAAGAGGGAAACGAGGAGATCCTTCCTGCGAAGAGTTCGGGTTCCTCCAGGTGTTTTGATGACCTCCATCTTGGTCCTACTCCTCCTCCTCCTCCCCCCTCCCCCTTCCCCCTCCTCCTCCTCTACCTCCTCCTGGCTGTAACATTACGGGAACCTTACTTGGTCTATGATGCCGAGGGAGTGGGAGCGGTAATGAAGCTTTGCTTTGTTGGTTTTATTCTGGTTGATGCTTGAGCAACGGCCTCTGGGTCGACCTTGACCTCGCGGCCTAGGTGCGTGTGCAAGCACAGAAGGGGGACTGGCCTCTGGTTGCAAGACTAGGCTGTTTATATACACAGTCGACGTTCCCAAAAGTAGCAAGAGACAAAGCCTCACAGAAACGTACCTCGTCAGGGCCGGGGTTGTGCTTTCATAAGGATACAAATCCCTGTAGTACAGGCGTAATATGGACTTAATCTACACAGTAGTAATATAAGGCCGCAGGCCAGCTATTTGTACACATATAGACTCCTTGACAACCCACATGCTGCCACGGCGATAATATAAGGCAAAATATAGGGTAGACGCTCATGTAGGGGAGTTAGGGGCACATCATGCCCCTTCCTCCTCCTCACCTCTTCCTCCTCCTCCTCCCCATCCCTCTCCTCCCCATCTGCCTCCTCCTCCTCCTGCCCCCCTTCCTCCCCCTTCTCCTCATTTCCTCCTCCCCTCCTCATGTTCCAACTGCCGCCAAGTGATTTCATTATCACCGCCGGGGGTGAAGCGTTTTTGGTTCCGCCTGGATCAGGTTCTAGTCTGGTTTCTTAGTCAATCGGGGCGTCTATCGCGCCGCCTGGAATCCCCTCTACCCGATCCGACCGGCAGTGGCAGTAGTGGGGCCGGTTCAAGTTCCGTCCGTCCGCCCGCCCAGCTGATTCGTCACTGCCCTTAGGTGGTTTGTTGACTCCCACACAGACTACTGTTCTGTGTGTGTGTGTGTGTGTGTGTGTGTGTGTGTGTGTGTGTGTGTGTGTGTGTGTGTGTGTGTGCATATCAATAGGATCGAAGACAGGTACCTGATAGTAATGCTCCTGCAAGATGGACGTCGGAGAGTGGCATCTTGCTGCCCTTCACACGAACCCATGCGGCGAGTGGAGGCGAGAACCCTCTGGAGGCGGCGCTGGCGGCAGCGGAGACCTTTCTGTGTTTTTTTTTTTTCTTTTTTTTTCTGCCATTTCACGTAAGGAGAGCAGATGACCGGCGACTGCTCCCTTCCTTCTTAAGTTACAAGCCAATGCCATAGAAACAGTCCCACATTAATAACAGCCCACAGCAGTCCAAAGTTTCTTCCCATTGAGACTCGCGGGAGGATCGTTGACAGCTACTGTGGGGCTGCGTGTTCCCAGTCAGTAAACCCCGAGGTAACACACATCATTACCATTACTGCAGTAATGTGTCATCATGCTGGGAGGCCCAAGCGGCGAGTGCTCGAGTTAACAATGTTGATGCACGGGTCCGGATTCCACGCTGAATTGCTATCCGGTAATATGGAACGTCCCCGGAAGCGTTTAAGGGCATTCCGGCCACGCCTCTACCGGTGCATCTGTCACTGCCGGCGACCCCAAACAAGTGCCGTTACCGGGTGCCATCGGGGGGTGTAATTTGTGCCGCCGTTTGTGTAGTGGCGAAAAGGAGGTTGTGCGATGATAGTGACACATTAGATTATTATATATACTATTACATTTTTGTATTTTCAGGAGTGTTGTCTCTCCCTTCGAGAGACACACACACACACACACACACACACACACACACACACACACACACACACACACACACACACACACACACACACACACACACACACACACACACACACACACACACACACACACACACACACACACACACACACAATAGCTTTCCTCACAGAGTAATAGACATTTGGAACAAGTTAGATGAGAAAGTAGTGTGTGCAAAAACAATTCATGAATTTAAAAATAGTTTAGATAAAATGAGATATAAAGACGGAACACCACGAGCATAGCTCCCCTTCCCGTAAAATACAACTAGGTAAATACACACACACACAGAAAGTGGAGGACACACTGGTATGTCATTCCACCGCATGAAGCCACCTCATTCTCATTTCTTGATAACTCTGTCCATGGGTACCTCGTACAACAATCCAGACAACATCATTCACACCCTGTGTGTAGCTTGTCCAGGAACCATTCCTGTACCTCTTAGCACATCCACACAAAGCCCTCTCTCTCCATTTTTTTTCCTCGCTCGCCTTACATAATCCCGTAAGCCTCTACATTAGAGTTTGAGGCACGCTTTCATAGGATTTCTCCAGGTCCATTAACATTATCAATATCTCTTCACTGTTCATGGATTATTATCAGTGTATTGGTTCAGATATGAGGGGATCTGTATGTGCATAAACACGTATACATAAGTGTGTTCACAGACTTACATATGTGGACACAGAGGGTCGTATACACTTTCGAACGAACACACGCACACACACACACACACACACATACACACACATACACACACACACACACACACACACACACACACACAGTGACTTTCACTCTGCCATTCGAACCCTTTCAGACAAAAGAAGATAAAAGTTTCATTCCCCCCCAGCCTCCCAACCTTTCCGGGATTTTGTCTCGACCCCTACCGAATCCGCGGCGCGGCACTATATTGCGCACCCTCTCTCTCTCTCTCTCTCTCTATCTATCTATCTATCTATCTATCTACCTCTGTGTCTCCCTCCCTCCCTCCCTACAGGGGCCGGGGAACTGTGCCTCGGCTGCCCAATAGAACATGGCGTCGGTCAAAAGGAAATATACCAATGGCGCCACAGATGGGTTGGGATCACTGGGCGGCGCCCATCCGCACCGATATGAACATCCGACGGTCAGGACTCGAACCCACGAGTTCCAAGGACGCGAGCCTAATACTTTAACCGCCAGATTGACCTCCACTTCCACCACTGCTGATGTGGGAGGACGATTGGGCGTATTGTCATCACACGTCAGTCAGTCAGTCAGTCAGTCAGTCAGTCCTAGCGACATGACATGACAATGCACCGTGCCTCCTCTTGCGTCATGTGATCCTAACATCATCCCCGCAAGGATGGGAGAGGAAGAGAAGGAGGAGGAGGAATGTGAAGGAGGGTGTGGGAGCAAGGGAGGAGAGGGACGGAGATATGGAGAGGGAGAAAGAGGAAGAACGGGAGGGAGAGCAAGGGGCGATGAGGGGGGAGGTAGGAGTGATGAACGAGGAAGAGGAGAAGGAGGAGGAGGAGGAGAACGTGGTGGTGGAAGAGGAGGAGGAGAGTAGGTGGAATAAAATGTTAGATTACAATTGGGAAGTTTTAGAGAAAAATGGACGAGCTAATTCCTTCCGCGCTTACCTCTTTCTTTTGGCTCCCTGTCGCCAGGTTATTGTATTCCTTTGCTTGTTTGTCAGAGACGAGGGTTAGATGGACGGACCCGACCTGATTAAATCCTTCCCTGCCGAGTGGCACTTGCACTCTCATTCTGAATGTCGCCATGCTATTCTATCCATCTGAATGCATTCCTTTCGTTATTTTGTCCCCGATATTTAACCAGTGCTTCTATCCTTGGAGACAGCAGGAGCAGAAAGGAGTGTAGTGAGAGCGTGTACTGTAGTAATGATATTTATTTAACAATGTAAGTATGTACCTCCTAGCGGGCTTGCGCTAATGGAATTATAATTCCCGCATGTTTTGAATATGTCCAGTATGTATCTCCTAGCGGGCTTGCGCTAATGGAATCATAATTCCCGCATGTTTTGAGTATGTCCACGCTGGGTAAGCGGTATTGTTCCTGCTTTGGTAATAGACACACTCTTTGTCGTGCTCTAGTTATATATAAAAAAATTATAGTGTCGGCGTGTTGAACTTTTATTTAACCACCAAAATAGGAGGAATGACGGAAGTTAAAAAGTGTGTTTTTTTTTGTAGTGATAAGTCGACAACCATTAAATATGTGTGACTCTGGTCCGCAGGGGTACCACTACAGTTCTTGTGTAAAACTTATGGGGTGTCATATCCCCCCCCACACACACACACGTGAGGGCTGAATGATATTCCCCCCGCTACCCCTGGTCCTTGGTAGCGTTGGAGATTATTAATTCGTCTTCACGCGATGAAGCCCCATTACTGAATACAGAGCTTCATGTAACGAGCTGATTCCGACCGCGCTCTGTATGATGCGGACCCGAATTCGAGTCCTGCGACTGCGGGCAACGGGTACCTGTTCTGGCAGTCCGAGCACATAAGGTTAAGGTGAGGACTTTAGTCGCTGCAAAGCGCCTCCTGGACTTAATTCTTCGCCTTTCTTGTGTCCAGTGGGCACGAAGGTGAGACGTCTGTGAGGAGGAGAAAGAGAGAGAGAGAGAGAAAGAAAGAGAGAGAGAGAGAGAAAGAAAGAGAGAGAGAGAGGGAGGAAAGAAGAGAGGGATAGAGAGAGAGGGAAGAAGAAAGGAGAGAGAGAGGGGGGAAAGAGAGAGGAAAAGAGGGATAGCGGGGTCTCGATCGAATGAGACTCCGTTCCGTGAAGGGGTGGGAGAAGGGCCGGGGAGCTTGCAAGCAGTGGCGGACCTAGGTAAACACAAGGAAAGATAAAGAAGAGAGAGTGGGAGGAAGGGAGAGAAGAGAGAGGGAGGGGAGGGTAGGGCACGGCTAAGGGGTAAGCCAAGGAGGGAGGAGGAGGAGGAGGAGGGGGGAGAGGAAGAGAGGAACATCTTCTTCCCACAGCAGCTGGTCTTGCTGCTTCGAAACTTCTCTTGCTGTCTCTACAGCTGATTCAAAGCTTATTTACTGCTGTTAGCCGGACGTAAGCCCTCTGAGTTGCTGTCCCGGCCACTTGGAGTAGTACAGGTGATGACGAGACACGGGGAGCTGCGTCGAGAACGACCACGCGAAAGCCGCCTCCGTGGACCAAAAAGAAGCGACGCGGACGCATGCAAATGAACACGGAAACACAAACCGAAGTCAGTTCGGGGGGACTGGAGAGAACACACTTCGGACCAGCCACGCATGACGTCATCGTCAGGTGACGTCAGCCGAGGAGGAAGGAAGTGACGTCACGTCTTAGAGACATACGACAGTCTTCTTCTTTGGGGTTCGTTGGGGATCTCTGCCTTCTCTGTATGACCTCGGGAACAGCTTCACGGCTCGAGAGGATGGCTTTCGGACATTGTGCGTCTGTAGCGAAGCCTCACTACAGCCGCCGCGGCTGTAGTGTTGTGTTGTGTCGCCCTGACCTTCCCTCGCCCTTGGCTGCGCGCGGCTAACGGGACCCGCTGTGCGTCTGTGTGCGCGTGTGCGTGTATATATATGTGTGTGTGTGTGTGTGTGTGTTTGTGTGCGTATGTGTGTATAAGTACCTGTGTGTGTGTGTGTGTGTCTGTGTGCGTATGTGTGCACGTGTACACGTGTGTGTGTGCCTGTGTGTGTGTTTGTGCGCGATGTGTGTATGCGTACCTGTGTGTGCGTGCGTGCGCGCGTGTGTGTATGTGTGTGTGTGTGTGTGTGTGTGCGCGTACGTGCGTGTATGTATGTATGTGTGTGTGTGTGTATGTATGTATGTATGTATGTATGTATGTGTAGCGCGTGTGCATGTTCATGAAATAAATCCTGAACACTGGTAAGCGCGTTAGGTAACAAGTGTAACTAACTGATCGCCTCCTTGACGAAACGGAGTCTCATTCGATCGATACCTCACTATCCCTTGTTTCCTCTCTTTTTCCCTCTCTCTCTCTCCTTTCTTCTTCCCTCTCTCTCTATCCCTCTCTTCCTTCCTCCCTCTCTCTCTCCCTCTCTCTTTCTCCTCCTTTCTTCTTCCCTCTCTCTCTATCCCTCTCTTCCTTCCTTTCTTTTCCCGTCTCTCTCCCTTCCTCCCTCCTTCCCTCTCCTCCTTTCTTCTTCTCTCTCCCTCCCTCCCTCCCCTCCGGTCTTCTTCCTTCTCTCTCCCTCCCTCCCTCACCTCCTTTCTTCTTCCCCCTCCCTCCTTTTCCTCTATCTACCTATTCCCCTTTCCCCCCTCCCTCCCTCCCTCCCTCCCTCTCCCCCTTCGTCTTCAC
>NC_134810.1:43996537-44009037 GCF_046742065.1 Oratosquilla oratoria | reverse complement strand
AGACCTCCTCAGACAACCTAGTCGGTGAAGTGGTCTGTGGAGTTTTATTCCTAACCTAACCCAACCCAACCTAACCTAACCTAACCTAACCTAACCGAAGCTAACTCAACCATTAAGAAAATCTGTCAAGGTGCCACCGGGCTGTAGGGGTATACAGAACACAACTGCATATATCCACGCATGAATCCACACACACACACACACACACACACACACACACACACACACACACACACACACACACACACGAGCGCGTGCGCAGAGTCCCTGATTGTCACTACGGCGGTCCGGGTTCGAATCTTGCCCAGGGCTGAAATAATTTCAGTATCGCTGCGCTGCGGGCTGTTACTTCAACTCTCGTGGGCGGGGATTTTGGTGTGTGTGCGCGTGTAAGGTCACAGCATTACCCATAGATCGGTCATGTATGAACTCTGAGCTCTCTTCCGGGAGGGAAATAGCTGTCGATCACGAGTCCAAAACGTGATCCAAAGGCCATGGTGAATCACACACACACACACACACACACACACACACACACACACACACACGCGCGCGCGCGCGCGCACACACACAACTTATTCATTGACGCAAAAATATATGTGTGTTCGTGTGTTTGTGTATGTGTGTATAGGTGTATGTATGTACGTGTAACACCTTGCCTACCTGTAGAATGAAATTCCTCCACATCGTGGCCGTGATTCCACGAATGTCGTGTGTCTAAATATCTTCACCAGACGTGACAGGTAGACGAGGGAGAGGAGAAGTAGGAGGAAGAGGAGGAGGGTAGGGAGGAATGAGAAGGGGGTACGGGCATAAAAGCGAAAGAATAAGAGATGGAGGGAGGAACTGGAAGGAAGGAAAGAGAGAGAGAGAAAGAAGAGAAGGAAAATTGAAGAAGAAAGGGGAGGAGAAGATGGGGTTGGGGGTGGAGTGCCCCCACTGAAGGGCATGGATTTCACGGTCGTTAGGGATCGTCGGGACGACAACTGAAGGAAGTCGACGTCACAGGTTCGTTGGTACGTTTGCCAACGACGACACGGCTCTGTTCGCTCGTTCACAGGGGAAAAGTTGACTGAATATTTGTGTTTGTGCCAACGAATCCTAGGGACTGTGAAAATGGTCCGAGGTGTTGGGTAGGCTGGGTTGTTTTGGGGAGACGGTGAGCGAGAGGTGGCGAACACCCTCCCCCACCCCCGTTCCCTCGAGCTCTTCGCCTTGGTTATTCTTTAAACTTGTTGCCGAAGGCTACAGAGAAATCGGCGCGGTATTGAGGAGTCGAGGTTTCTCACAGTTGAATAGAATAGTCTGGCGTTATTCAGAATGAAAATGGTGAGGTGGGGCGTCACTCCTCGACGGCTGATTTGTGAGTTATGATTTTGACGTAAGTGGTGAACCCACACCACATCAGTTTTGCCGAAACTCCTTAAAACCAGTGGTTCTTGTCCTTTTTCAGTGTCTGTACCCCTTGATATCTCAGAAGAAAAAAAATCGTACTCCCATCCAGTACAAATACAATGCAAACATATGAAAAAGATTAGTGATACAAACCTTGCTTTGCTTTCTCATTGTAAATATACAGTACCATTGCACTGGCTGTCATGTCTCGTATCCCCATCCAATACAAATGCAATGCAAACATATGAAAAGGATTAGTGATACAAACCTTGCTTTGCTTTCTCATTGTAAATATACAGTACCATTGCAGTGGCTGTCATGTATCGTACCCCCATCCATTACAAATACAGTGCAGACATATGAAAAGGATTAGTGATACAAACCTTGCTTTGGTTTCTCATTGTAGATATGCAGTGCCATTGCACTGGCTATCATGTCTCGTACCCCCATCCATTACAAACACAGTGCAAACATATGAAAAGGATTAGTGATACAAACCTTGCTTTGCTTTCTCATTGTATATATACAGCACCATTGCACTGGCTATCATGTCTAGTACCCCCGTCCAATACGAATACAGTGCAAACATATGAAAAGGATTAGTGATACAAACCTTGCTTTGCTTTCTCATTGTATATATACAGCACCATTGCACTGGCTATCATGTCTCGAACCGCCCCCCCGGGGCTCCAATTTCGAATACATGCAAACAGGTATTCAGATGAAGTGAACCACTGCCTTAAAACTGCTTTCTCCTTAGTATATATACGGCAAACCATCACCAGAGTCCATAAAACTTAAAAAAGAAAAAGGAAATAGTAACATAACTTGTGTCTCCGACTGTGCACTCACTTGAGGTTTGGTGAGGGGGAGGGGGAGGGGGGGAGACCGGAGGGGACGCGCGCGCTATTTGAAACGGACCATTGCAGGGCTATCATGGTCTCGTACCCCCATCCAGGAAGAAGGGATGATACAGGAGGAGACATGTGGAGGGGAGGGAGGAGGTGGAGGGAGATGAGTGTTGGAGGACCACAGAAGGGAATACAGTGGACATATAAAAGGATGAGGATACAAACCTTGTTTAGCGGGAGAGATAGAGAGCATTGAGGGGTACCACAGAAGAGGAGGGACCTGGAAATGTTTGGAGAGATGTGAGGTCATTGTAGAGATAGATGAATGTTGGAGGAGGACCACAGGAAGAGGGAGGGACCTGGAGATGTGGAGGGGAAGTGTGTATGAGAGCGAAGAGGTGAGGAGGATGGGGAGGAGGAGAGGAGGAGGAGGAAGAAAAGGGAAATCATGGGGTGAAAGATGAAGATGAAAATGGAATTGAGATAAAGGAGAGAAAGAAGAGGAGACAGAGTAGTGAAAATAGGACTGAAAACAGGTGAAGATGAGGATGACAGGTGGTGATGGATACGGAGCTGCCTAGTGTAGGCCTATGGTCTCTTGCAGTCTCCTTTATTCTTATGTTCTTATGTTCTTTTGTAAGATTTAGAAGACAGACGAAAAAAGGAGATGAAGAAGAGGGCGGAAAAATAAAGAATTACAAAGAGAAAAAAGAATTGGAGAATGAGAACTTGAAGAAAAAAGGAGGAGGAAGAAGAGAAAGAGGAGGAGGAAGACGAGGAGGAGGAGGAGTAGGAAGGTGAGTTGAATAAGATGGAGGTAAAAGAGGAGGAGAAGGAGGAGGAGGAGTGAAATAAAAGGGGGGGGGCGAGCTGGAGGCGAAAGGTGGGGGATGAGTGTGAGTGAGGGACCCTCTTGCACCCGTGCGTGACACAGTGGGCATAGACAGGCGCCACGTACACGGTACGTACATGTGTGGGAGAACCGGCGCCAAAAACGTCGACCGCCCTTGGCTCGCTCGCTCGATCATTCTCTCATCCCTCATCTGGGTCCTCCTTGACTGTCTCCTCCACTTCCATCTCCACATCTCTTACTCCTCCTCCTTCTCCTACTCCTCCTTCTCCTCCTCTTCCTCCTCCTCCTCCTCCTCCTCCTCTTCCTCCTCCTCTTCCTCCTCCTCTTCCTCCTCCTACTACTACTACTTCTACTACTACTGCTACTGCTACTCCTTCTTCTCTTCTTCCTGCTCTTCCTCCTCCTCCTTTTCCTCCTCTTCCTCCTGTTTTCCTCCTCCTACTCCTGCTCTTCCGCCTCCCCATGCTCCTCTTCCTCTTCCTCCTAATCTTCCTCCTCCTTCTCCTCCTGCTCTTCTTCCTGCTATTTCGCCTCTCCCTGCTCCTCCTCCACTTCCTCCTCCACAATGCCTGGAGCCTATGTCGAGGGAGGTGGGGTTGAAGGATCTAGAGAAGATGGAGGAAGAAAGAAGGAAGGAAGGAAGGGATGTCCGCGGGCCAGCTTCGAGCTGAGGCTTTGACCCAGAGATACCGGTCGAGCGCGCTAAACACTGTGCCACCACGTCACCTCCTCAACAGCATGCTCCATCATATCACTTCACATCTCTTACCTCCTCTTCCCTCCTCCCTCCTCCTTCCTCCCTCCTCCTTCCTCCCTCCTCTCCACTCCTCCCTCTTCCTCCCTCCCTCCCTCCCCTTCCCTCCTCTCTACTTCTTCCCCCTCCCTCTTCCCCCCTTCCTCCCTCCTCCCTAATACTCCTCCCCTTCCGTCCTCTCTACTTCTTCCCCCTCCCTCTTCCTCTTTCCTCCCTCTTCCTCCTTCCTCCCTCCTCTCTGCTACTCCTACCCCTCTTCCCTCCTCTTTACTACTACCCCTTCCTCCCTCTTTCCCTTTCTCCTCTCTTCTAATCCTCCCATCCTCCCTCTTCCTCATTCTTCTCTAATACTCCTCCCTCTCCTCCCCCTCCTCTCCTCCCCCTCCTCTCCTCCCCTCCTCCCTCCTCTCTTCTACTCCTTCCCCTCCCTCATCCCCCTTCCTCGCTCCTCAATATTACTCCTCCCTCTCCTCCCCCTGTTCTCTCCTCCCCCCTCTCCTCTCCTCCCCCTGTCCTCTCCTCCTCTCCTCCCCCTGTCCTCTCCTCCCCCTGTCCTCTCCTCCCCCCCTCTCCTCTCCTCCCCCTCCTCCCTCCTCTCTTCTACTCCTTCCCCTCCCTCATCCCCCTTCCTCGCTCCTCTCTACTCCTCCTCCCTCTCCTCCCCTCCTTTGTCCTCCCTCCTCTCTTCTACTCCTTCCCCTCCCTCATCCCCCTTCCTCGCTCCTCTCTACTCCTCCTCCCTCTCCTCCCCTCCTTTGTCCTCCCTCCTTTCTACTCCTTATCCCCTACTCCCTCTTTCCTATCTACTCCTCCCTCTCTCAGCCTCCTTCCTCCTTCCTCTTTTCTTCCTCTTTCTCCTTCCCGCCCCCTCCTCTCTCTTCGTCTCCTCTTCGTCCTGCTCTCTCTCCTCCCATTCCTTTCTTCTTCACCCCAACCTCCTTATCCTCTTCATCATTTTCATCTTCCTCCTTTTCCTCCTCATCCTCTTCCTCCTCCATCCTCCTCTTTCCTCTACCCTTCCCCTTCCCCTCTCCTTCTCCTCCCTCTTCCTCCTCTATCCTCTTCCTCCTCCCCTTTCCCCCTCCATCATCCTCTTCCCTCTACCCTTCCCCTTCCCCTCTCCTTCTCCTCCCTCTTCCTCCTCTATCCTCTTCCTCCTCCCCTTTCCTCCTCCTCCTTCTCCTTTTCTTCTCTCCCCTCTCCTCATCTTCCCACTCCTCTTCCTCCTCTATCCTCCTACTCCTCCCCTCCCCTTTCCCCTGTCTCTCCTCTCCTCCTCCTCCTCCTCCTCCTCCCTCTCTCCTTTGATTTCAGCGGCCGGCACGGGCCGCATTACCAACCCAAGCCGAAGATTACGAGCGTAATGTCCGTTAAGTGTCTTCGTAATGCTTATATTATGCTTTCGCCGGGCTGGGTCGTGGTGCTTCCTTGGACCCATTAGGATGGGAAGGGAAGGGAGGGAAGGAGAAGGGAAGGGAAGGGATGAGGAGGGAAGGGAAGGGATGGGATGGGGAGGGAAGGGAAGGGACTAGGAATGGATGGGAAGGAAAGTGGAGGGGAGGGAAGGAAAGGGTAGGGAGGGGAAGGGTAGGGAGGGGAAGAGAAGGATAGGGAAGGAAAGGAAAGGAAAGAGTAGGGAAGGGAAGGGATAGGAACCCACCAGGACATGTATAAAGGCAACCACGTTTTAGTTTGTTTACTGTAAATACGTGGATACAGCACACACGAACATGCGGACGCACGGGAAAAAACGTACATGTACGTACATGTTTGTAAGAACACACAGACTTCATATATACATAAATGGGAGGATATATGTGCATGTGTTCAGTGCAATCCATCAGTCATCCATTATTGGCCCATTGTCGAACAAATGCTTCTCCTAGACACTTCCAAGGGTTGTACAGTTTGGCAACCTTTGCCTCAAGTACAAGGTGGTCCGAATGTCTATATTCAGGCAGCTCGTATGGACACATGAGCTTGTGTATTTTTCATGACGTCACTGAAAGATTCGGTAAACCAGCTCTTCCGAAGATGACAATACTGCGACGAGAACAATTTGTGTTCCAATGTTCTCATTTTGTTCTGTTGTTGTTCTTACAGTAAATGAACTGAACTCGGGACATGTATTTTGTATTACTGTAATACTTGTACCTCTATTGGTAGGGCTAACAAGACATTTGGACCATGCTGTACTTTACAGACTACGCCAAGAAGATCGCTAATGTTACTGGTAGTTCAGAAGCATACCTGAGCGCGTTACCGCCGGGCAGGTAGTGCGTTAGTAACGCAGTAACGCAAATGCCCAGATATTGTTACTTAATGTTTTAAAATGGGGATATTAGTGTTGTGGTTTATGTATTATTTTATTGAGAATATTCGTAAGAAGTAAGTACTCCTCGGAATTAATTTTTCTTTCGTCAAAATTATTCTAAAGGAAATTAAAATCGGTAACGCATTGACGGTAACGCGCCCAGCTCTGGTCAGAAGTCGTGCCATTGTTGACGACCGGCATCTCTGTGTTTATCGTTGTTTGCGTGTTTTTATTTTTCATGAATCATAGTAAGTTTTTATATCTGACCTGAGTAGATGTATTTTATTCCAATCACCCGTTCTGTCTACAGGTGATTTTATTCACTTTAGGCAGCTCCCGACCAGGGCAGTTGGGAGGGGGGTGGGATGCAGGGATGACCCGTCATCCAGGAGGAGCTAAGATGAAGAGGGTGGAAAGGGGTGGTGGATGAGAGTGGAGTGGGTGGAAGTAGGGGCGTGGATTGACTGGCTACCCCCCTTATAAAGGGGAAAGGGTCCTAGGTATATAGAGAGAATAGAAAAAAAAACTCAGATTGATTAAAAAGGTTCTCCTTTGGAGAAGTCTTGGAGAAGTCTCACACGGTTTCTGTCTATGCCCAGCGTCTCTCTCAGAGCAGATGGCATTACGTAACGTCACGTGTCACAGAGTCCGGCTATTTCGGTCTCGTGATGTGCTGCGTTGGTTTCGTCCTCGCTCCACGCGACGCGGGGCTCGGGTTCAAGTCCGACGGCTGCCAGTGGTGATGGCCAACTGTCCTGGCAGTTGGGGCACACTGGTCTCTGATATGCGTCTCCTGGCGTCAAGAACACACGCACGTACGCACACACACACACACACACACACACACACACACACACACACACACACACACACACACACACACACACACACACACACATATACAAGGAAAGAAAGAGAGGGAGACAAAGCTTGTTTGTGTGTGTGCATGTGTGTGTGTGGTGTGTGTGTGTGTGTGTGTGAGTGAGTGAGTGAGTGAGTGAGTGAGTGAGAGACCAACAACACCGTTGCCTCTCGTAAAAGCATCGCGAGACCATAAACGGTCGCCTCTTGACCAATAAATAATCCCCTCGGGCTGCGATGACGCATTTTACGCATTTTCAAGCCAGACACACATTCTTAGTAATCAGTGTATTATGTTCATTTATACCACTCGTTTATATATTATTATGTATCCTCCAGCACTCTGCTTCGTTATGGACCTAAAGGTCTCCTGTAATTTTGTTTTTCTATCGGAAGCCATTGTAAATGAATACTACACGGTTGACGGCATAATTGGGCCACCCTAAGTTCTTGTTCAATTGGGGGTCCCCATGGCCCCCCCTAAATTCTTGTCATGGTTCAATTGGGGGTCCGTATGGCCCCCTTAAATTCTTGTCATGGCTCCTTTGAGGGTCCCCATGGCCCCCCTAAATTCTTGTTATTGTTCCCTTGGGGGTCCCCATGGCCCCCCTAAATTCTTGTCATTGTTCAATTGGAGGTCCACATGGCCCCTCTAAATTCTAATCATGGCTCCCTTGGGGGTCCTAATGGTCCCCCTAAATTCTTGTCATGGTTCCCTTGGGGGTCCACATGGCCCCCTTAAATTCTTGTCATGGCTCCTTTGAGGGTCCCCATAGCCCCCTTAAATTATTGTCATTGTTCAATTGGAGGTCCACATGGCCCCCTTAAATTCTTGTCACTGTTCAGTTGGGGGTCCCCATGTCCCCCTAAATTCTTGTCATGGCTCCCTTGGGGGTCCACATGGCCCCCTTAAATTCTTGTCACGGTTCAATTAGGGGTCCCCATGGGCCCTGAATTGTAAACCACAGGGACTCGCAGTGGATATAAAATGGTGGAGGCTACAAAGAAGTGTAGACTACCAAGTTTGCCCTGAATTGTGTTGAACATCTCGACGTATTCTTCGACCTGATAGGATCGAAGGCTTTAACAAGGGTGACGCGAACAAGGTCATCATATTAAGACAACAGGTCAGGACTCGCAGTAATGGATTTAAATTGGACAAATTTAGATTTAAGAAGGAAATAGGAAAGAATTGGTTTACTAATAGGGTGGTCAACGAATGGAATAGACTTAGTAACCATGTAGTGAGCGCTGAAACTATCGGTTGTCTTGAGAAACGGTTAGACAAGTTGATTGGGATGACAGGTGGTCATGGACATGGAACTGCCTAGTGTTGGCCTTATGGTCTCTTGCAGTCTCCTTCATTATTATGTTCTTATGATGCCCCTTTTCTCGTGAACCTGTGCATCATGTAACCGTTCGTTCAAAGGTGGAAAATGATGAATATGGACAGAACAGAGAAAAGAAAATACGTTTCAAGATTTTCATATAAAGGAAACCTGTTTCGAAACTGGAAATCGGGAGTGGTTTTGGTCCAAAAAGGAAATTTGGCAATTGGAGAGAAAAAAAAAAAAAATCTTCAGTTATCATTACCGTTATTGAGTCGGTGTTTGAACTTTGAAACGTCGAGGCCCAACCGTCATCGACACCCAACGGCCAACGGTTTTAACGAACAAAAAGAATTCAAATTTAAATCCAAATTCAAACTATAAACGGTCGAACTCTGAAACGTCGAGGCCCAACAGTCGTCGACACCCAACGTTTTTAACGAACAAAAAGAATACAAACCGAAATCCAAATTCAAACCATAGATCAACTTTGATCTTATTATGGTGTGACCGAAACACTTAGAAAACAGAGGAAAGGGTTGGATCAGGGCTGGTGTGTAATAATCACGTAAAAGATGGCCATTCCTCTGATGATGGATTTCTTTACGATCGTATTTTTTTCCCCAACAAATTTGGTCAAATCCATTATTGTTTTCGACGAGACAATGCAAGGTGGAGGATGGGGTGAAGGGATGGTGGAGTGTGCCATTAATTCTCGATTAATTTCTCTTGGAGGTGGCATTGAACTTAACATTTTTATTCTTACTGCCTCCAGTTTAGAGTTCTTATTGTCTACGTTTTTGGAGAAAGTGTCTTTTGTCCTCTCCATCTTTTCCCCCCTGTCAGACTGCTTGCTCGGCAACTTTCATGCATCGCAGAAGCGACAACCCGAACTTGCAAGAAAAAAATAAAATGAAATAAAAAATAAACAAAATACAACCGGAAATGAAAAATACGTTCCGCCAGCCATTCCACTGTTATTTAAATTGACTCTGCATGAAGATATACATAAAAATGATACGTGCATGTGTGTGTGTGTGTTTATGTACGCGTGTGTGTGCGCGCGTGCGTCTGTTTACATAACTGTATGTATCTAATTATAACACTGCGTTGGAGCCATTTTCTTAAGTCTTGACTCTCCAATTATGGAATGTTGCCTTAAATTTGTTTATGGTGTTCACTTTGAATTTTTCCTCTAATTTTTCCTCAAGTTGACGTATATCTGTGTGTGTGTGTGTGTGTGTGTGCGTGCGTGCGTATGTCTGTGTGTGTGTCTGTGTACGCGCACATGTATTCACTTGGTCTCTGGATCACGTGTTGGACTCGTGATCGACAGCTATTTCCCTCCTGGAAGAGAGCTCAGAGCTCGTAGGTCCGATCTATGGGTAATGCTATGACCTTGCACACACACACACCCCCAACTCCCCGCCCACGAGAGTCAGAGTAACGACCCGAGGCACAGCGATACCGAAATAATTTCGGCCCTGGGCAGGATTCGAACTGGGTGCTGGGAGCACTTCTGCTTCCCAGTTCAGCGCTTTACCAACTATGCTTGTGCATGTGTGCGTACGCGCGAGCTTGTGTGTGTGTGTGTGTGTGTGTGTGTGTGTGTGTGTGTGTGTGTGTGTGTGTTTATGTGTATTTACCTAGTTGTATTTTGTCTAGTTGCATTTTACCTAGTTGTGTTTGTGTGTGTGTGTGTGTGTGTGTGTGTGTGTGTGTGTGAGATTACTTAGCTGTATTATACGAGAAGGGGAGCTATGCTCGTAGTGACCTGTCTTTGTATCTCGCAGCATCTAATTCGTTCTTAAATTCTTGTATGGCGTTTTCACACACTATTGTTTCATCCAATTTGTTGCAGACAATCACCATTCTTTGTGTGTGTGTGTGTGTGTGTGTGTGTATGCACGTGCTCGCGTGTATGTGCGTGGGTGCGCTATAAATGTGTAAAGACTTTGAATCCCACAAGACATGAACTATGCAGCGAAAGCCTTAACCCCCCCGGGTTTAAGCTTGATTCGAGTGAGTTTCCTCGTGGTTAGGAAATGAAACGGTTCAGGTGAGCGACCCGACCTTACCTGACCCGACCTGACCCGACCTGACCTCCTTAACCCGTTATCTCCTACTTAGTTCACTGCGCTCATCTATTTATGCATGTAAGCGACTCTTTAGACTTCTCAGTCTTGTCGGCTGCTGAACGTGTTCGACTAGGTTCTCCATCCTCCTCCTCTTCCTCCTCTTCCTCCTCTTCCTCCTCTTCCTCCTCTTCTTCCTCCTCCTCCCCTTCCTACTCCTCCCCCACCTCCTCTCCATCCTCATCCTCATCCTACTCCTACTCTCCCTCCATCTTCTCTCCCTCCTCCTCTGCCTCCTCCTACTCCCCTCATCCTTCCCCTCCATCTCCTCTCCCTCTATCTCTTCTCCCTCCTCCTTCTACTCCCCCTCTTCCTACTCCCCTCCACCTTTCCCTCCATCTCTTCTCCCTCCTCCTACTCCCCCTCCTGCTCCTCCCCTCCTCCACCCCCTCCATCTCCTCTCCATTCATCTCCTCTTCCTCTTCCTCCTCCTACTCCCCCTCCATATCTTCTCCCTCCTCCTCCTCCTCCCCATCTCCTCCCCTCTTCCTCCCCTTCCCCTTCATCTCTCCATCCTCCTCCCCCTCCATCATCTCCTACTCCTCCCCCGCCTCCACCTCCTCCTCCTCCTCCTCATATTTCTCCTCCTGTGAGGACGAGTCGGAGGCGTGGGGGGGTGGGGGTAGGTCGTCTTCTACTGGTGCTGTTCCGACCCGAAGCCTCTGACGTCACCCGAGTGGGACTCCAGTGCGGAACGAGTGCAGCTGCAGCTGCGTATGAATAACAAGCCTTGGTGCAGCAGCAGCAGCAGCAGGCAGGCAGGATGAGAATGTCAGTCCATTATGGTGGCAGCCGGTTAAGCAGCGACCTATGCTCCTCTCTTGTCTGTCTGTTTATTCGCTTGTTTCCTTTAGCTGCGCCGTGCATTTGGCGTCACTGCATCACTATCTGTCTCCCTCGCCTTTTTTCATCCTCTTTTCATCTTCCTTTTCACCCCCCCCAACCTACATGATGTCAAATACAATTAGCAAAATTGAGTTACAATTATCTTTTGGTCCATAACAGACTCGGATGAAGAAGAAGAAGAAGAAGAAACTAGAACACTCGGATTTAGTGTTTACCCAAGTGAATCTTACGGCTCTGAACTCTGTTACCTTCAGCTGCCTCGGCTGGAAGCTTATCCCATTCAGTGACTTCCTGTTCCCACTTACCTACACACTAGGTAGTTGTTACCGAGGTTATGCATGTGGGATGCATTGACAGAGGTACCAACAAGGCAGCGGCCTCAGTGAGGTACGTTGCAGTTCCCGGGCACGCCACTAGGGGAGGAAACTTCTTGTAACGATCAGTTCTGAGTAAGCTCACCGATGAACGAATTGTTGATTAATTAATCGTATAATCACTCCATCGACAGGCCTATGCTCGACACAGGGGCTACCATCTGTATACATACGAGAGGTGACGTCCAATCGCGATGTGGACGAAGTGGTAAAGTGGTGTAGTACTGACCTGCCAATGTAAGGCGACCTTGGCACTCTTTGGCACCGCGGGGCACCCGCAGTGCTGTGGAGCGTTGGTGCCGCAAAACCCGCATATACAAACACTTTCGTGCTTGTATAATATTTCATGGATATGCTTGTCTCCAGGTTTTTGTGGTTGTGTGTGTGTGTGTGTGCATGTGTGTGTGTGTGTGTGTGTGTGTGTGTGTGTGTGTGTGTCCATTTGTGTGTGTGTGTGTGTGTGTATGTGTGTGTACACGTTCATTTGTGTATATGTTTGTCTACACGCTTATTTGTGAGTGTGTATTTGCTGGTAGGTGTGTATGTATTACTTGTGTGTTTATTGATGCGAGTTCGTGCATGTGTATATGTGTGAGGGTTCATGACTGTATGAGAGGTTATGAGTGTGTGTGAGTGCGTGCGTGCGCGCGCGTGTGTGTGTGTGTGTGTGTGTGTGTGTGTGTGTGTGTGTGTGTGTGTGTGTGTTTGTATGTTTTGTACGTCTCTGTGTGCGTCCTTGGATAGGCCACAGTTCACATATCAGGTGTACACAACAGGTTTGGTAAGGGG
>NC_134810.1:43984037-43991537 GCF_046742065.1 Oratosquilla oratoria | reverse complement strand
ACCCACTGGCTGTCTCGCCCCCGGTACCTCCCCCCGGAGGCGAAGCGAGCACCTGGGGAGTGGGAGGAGGAGTTCCGGGGAAGGCGCAAGGACGAACCCAAGAGGCGACTTCGGGGAGAGGAGCTGTCGAACTGCCTTCGGCGGCAGAACTCGAACCGTGGAATTTTATGACTTCGTCATGAGAACGAAATACTCGACCATTACCATCAGCACCACCACGACAACCATTTCCCCCCCCCCCCCCACACACACGCACCTTCTCCTCCTCTTCGTCCTTCTCGTCCCCGTCCTCCTCCTCCTCTTTCTCCTCCTCCTACTCCTCCTCCCTCTTCCTCCTCCTCTTCCTCCTCCTCCTCTTCATACTTCTCCACTTACTCCTCCTGTTCATCTTCCTCCTCCTCCTCCTCCTCCTCTTCCTACTCCTCTTTCTCCTCCACTTACTCCTCTTCCTTTACCTCTTCCTCCTCCTCTTCCTACTCATCTCCCTCCTCCACTTAATCCTCCTCTATCTCCTCCTTATCATCATAATCATCATCATCATCATCATCATCATCATTATCATTATCATTCTACTCCTCCTCTTCGTAGTCATTGTCGTCTTCGTATTCATCGTCGTTGTCGTCGTCGACGTGACTTTTTTTTTCTTTCGGCCGTGTCCTTGACGAAGGACGGGCCAGGTAACCGGCCGGCCCAGTCGGGGCAGCCCAGGATCCGTCCATCCGTGCTGGATTTCGTCCTTCCTTCCTTTCTCACCCCTTTTTACTTCTTCCTAACTCCCTCCCTCCCTCCCTCTCTCCTTCCCTCCCTCCCTCTCTCCTTCCCTCCCTCCCTCCCTCTCTCCTTCCCTCCCTCCCTCCCTCCTTCCCTACCTCCTTCCCTCCCTCCTTCCCTCCAAATACAGTAACATTTACCTTATCCCTCCTTTCATCTGTTATCCTTCAATCACTCCTCGACCATTTCTGTGGTTCCATTTTGTCCGCGAGGTACTCCCCCCACGGATAGAAGCGCTGGTTTTTACGGACAAAATACAAATAATCACCCTCCCTCCCTCCCTCCCTCCCTACCCACCTACCCACCCACTCTCCTTTCTTCCTTCCTCTCTTTCGTTCTCTCTTCCTTCCTCCCGCCACAACCTGTTGTCGTGGTGTAATAGATAGCGTTCCACGGCTTGTGTCCTTCCTGGTTGAGAGTATGGTTAAGTACAGTCGTCTCACAGAGTCCCTCTTCCTGTGTTGCTTCGACACTGTCGGCGTCGACGGGGCTGGGGCTTGGGGCCAGGGCCTGGGGCTTGGGGGGGGGTGGAAGCTGGGGCTTTGGCTGGGGGTTGGGGGACTGGGGGGTTGGGGCTTGGGGGCTCGGGGGCTCGGGACTGGGGCTTGGGGGCTGGAGGCTTGGGGGTTGGGGCTTGGGGGCTCGGGGCTTGTGGGGGTGGGGGGCTGGAGGCTTGGGGGCTTGGAGGCTTTGGGGCTGGGGCTTGGGCAAGACTTCTCATTTGGTCGCAAGAAAATTTCTCCAGAGTTTATTCCCGTGCCTGCTTTTGAATATTTTGAGTGTGACCATTGATTTATTTAACTATCTATTGTTTTTCATTTACTAGTTATCGTTATCTATTTATAGTTATCTATTTACTAGTTATCGTTGTCTATTTATTGTTATTTATATTCTAAAATGGTATGTGATTTAGGTTAGATTGGATGAAATTATCGTGAGTAAAAATTTCAGAGGGAATCGAACGAGACTGCTTATGTAACATCGATTTTTTTTTTTTTTTTTTTGAGTTTTAGAAAAACGTATAAATAACAACCTTATTCCTGCACTTTTCTTTGTTCTACAACTTTGGCGATGCGCATGCGTCAACCCTATATATAGCACAAGACGGAAAAAGGAAAAGGAAAAAAAAAGGAACACCGCATTCCAGGAAGACAGAATGTTTCCAAGAGCGTGACCAGACGCAAGTTCATTCAAGAAGACGTTGCTGCTAACAGGTCTTTTGTTGTCATAGTTCTTCGAATTTTGTTCTTGTTTATTTCATTTATCTTATTTATTTGTCGCAATTTTTTTTTTGGTTATTCGCTCATTAATTAATCTATCTATTAGTTATTATTTTTCGTTTCTTTATACGTTATACCCATCTTCGTTGTAGACGACAAATTTGTTCTGTACAGACTTTTGTATTGACGTTAAAGTTGAGTGGATACACGTGAAGTGTTTTTCTATATTTTGTTTTTATTCACTTGAGTTTGGACCCCCTGGTACGGTGGATAAATGTATAAAGTTTCGGATTTAAACAACTTTTAATTTGGTTCGTTGGACTTGTGAAGCGATATGACGTCACTCCACGGTTGATGGCGACGCCGTGGGTGGGATGGCTGTGGGCGAAGTAAATAGAATTTCGAATTATCATTCACACCACATAAAAGTGTTCAATCGATACAAATTCATGTGGTTCCTATCATTAAGTGAGTCAGTCAATATGTATTCCATTTAGTAAGCGGATTTATAAAGAGAATGAGATCCTTAACAAAATGACTTTCGTCTTGAGATCTTTGGTTTTATTTCGTATTCTTTCATGTAAATCGAGAAATTACTTCCATCGTGAGAATTCAGAAAGGTTGTCGGTTATGGCTCGATGATAATATGTTCTTCACTGAAGTGAATTCATGATTGCAGAATCACACATCAGATACATAAAAAATAATTGGCACATTTGAAAAAACTGCATAAAACACACTCACACACACACACACACACACACACACACACACACACACACACACACACACACACACACATATATATATATATATATATATATATATATATATATATATATATATATATGTATGTATATATATACTCATATATTTTGCATGTTTCCTAGCTCGAGGAAAGCGAGCCGGTCGAGGTAGAACTGGATGGCCGTCGAAATCGTCGCTATCGCACGCCCAGCAACAAGTGCTTGTATGAGAGCAGCAGCAGCAGCAACAGGAACACCGGGGAAGGTTGGAGGGGGAGGTCTGCAAGTGCGGCCGGTATCGGAGACTAGTCGAGTCCCACCTCTGAGTAACAGGAGACCCTCGAGAGATGGCGAGGACTGTCGAGGAGTAGGTCCGAGAGCGTCTGGCTTGTTGCCCCGGGCACTGAGGACGTGGGCGTTCGCGAAAAAGGACGACCTCAAAGGACCCTCTGTTTCTTCGGCTCTGGAAGCCATGTCCATTGCCCAAGGGGGGAGTTTTGAGTGGGTGTGTTTTTTTGAGAGGGAGTGGGGGGTAAAGGGGAGAGGTTTTGAGTTCTCTCACCCCTTGATCCTCGCAACATGCCCCCTTCCTCCCTTCCCCCCTTCCCCCCTTCCCCTCCTCTTCTTCACACTTGCCCAGTGGGCACGCTCGACCTGGCCCCTCCCCAGAGGTCACCGCCCGTAGCAACAAAAGGAATGGAACGTCTTGGAATGGAAGGCAGCGGGTATGGGGTCTGCCCTCCGTGGCATGGGAGAAGATGATGAATGATCACCTCGCGAGCAAGAGGAGAAGTCCCGTGTATCTGATTCCGGTGGGTGAAGGTGGTGGTCTTCGAGGTAACCCCGGGGACAGGAGGAACCTGACGACGGCGACGACGACGAAGATTCAGAAACCACTCGAACCCGTCACAGGACAAGAGAGTCTCTCGTAAAATTGAGTGAAATCGCGTCGACGTTTCGCCGAAACGAAACGACGGAGGCAGCCAACCTCTTGGCCGGAAGCGAGGGGCCTCCAGGCGCCTCGTAATAGAATCGTCTGAAGACGTGGGTCGTGGTGAGAGAGAGAGAGGGACGGGTCATACGCGTGGCGATGGGACAAATTATCTTTGGCTGCGTTGTAAAACCTAAATAACACAACCGTTACTCCCCAACGCTTCTAGAAAAAAATAAGATGATAACATTGATAATAATAACAATAATAATAGTAATAATAATGATAACAACTAACAACAGCAACAACAATAATAGTAGCAATAATAATGATGATGGTAGATGAATAAAGTGCTCTGGAAGCTCCTTCTAAAGCATGACTAAGCTGTCCGTGACTGGATGTTCCCTCCCTTCTTCGGAGCAGTCTGGAGTCCACTTCGGAATGTTCGAGAGAGAGAGAGAGCGTCAATCCTGACCTCGTTCATAGATGATCTGCCCGTGCGTTTGCCGTCAGGAAGACGCGAAAGTGGTGCTGGTGGTGACGACCGCCTCATCACACTTTCGCGCGGGATTCGAACCCTAAATAATGACACGTAATCATTTGCTGACAATTTTGAGGTGAATACCGCCACCATGTGGGTCACTTCCTCTTCCTCTGTTTCCTCCTCCTCTTCCTCCTCCTCTTCCTCCTCCTCTTCCTCCTATTCCCCCTCCTATTCATCCTCTTCCCCCTCCACTAAGATCTACTGAGGCCCCAACCCCCCCTTCAACGCTCTCCCCCGGAAGGGCGGGAAGGACTCCAGATTGAGGATGGACGGGAGAGGAGGGGGAGGGGGGCTTGACCGTTCAAGGATCTTCTTTAAGTGCGATGTGGTCCGTCTCCCAACATGAGCGCCTTCTCTCCTCAGCCTGAGAAAAATAACTAAAGTACGTCGCCGTGCTCGCTGAGGTGATGAAGTCCCTCCCTTGCTTGGGCGGCTCGGCGTGGCGTGGCGTCACGTGGTCTGCCACACGCGCGAGAGAGAACATAAGAATGAAGGAGAAAACAAGAGACCATAAGGCCTACACCAGGCAGTTCCATGTGGAGAGAAGAGAGGTGGAGAGTGTAGAGTTAAGGATATTCTCTACATTGTAGGTATTTTGGGCTAAGGATTTATCAAAAGACAGGTTGGTGTCTTTACGTAGCTTAAACTTCGTCTGTAGAAAATATGGTCGCACCTTCTGAGGGAGACCCGGGGTGGGGGAGGTTGCCAAAAAGTTTATTTACACATTGACAGTTGCCATCGATCAAGTACAAGAAAAAGGAAACGTCGTTGAGACGGTTGCTTGAAGATCCAAAGCGTGACGGTGACACATTGTCGGCTTCTTTGTACCCCGGAAGTTTCCCGGTTGTCTGACCCGGCATGCAGCGAGGCCTCTTGCTCCGTCCAAGCGGCTTCTTTAGATGTCGGGAAAAATACGTGGTCCGGCTGTTAGATGGTGCGGATCCTGTTGGACCTCGGGTCCTCTCTGGTCACTTTAAGGGTCTTAAACAGACCCATGGGAGCGTTGAAGTACTGGTTGCACTACATGCGTGTGTGCACGTGTGCATCGAAAGAGACGATAACAAGAGAGATGGAGAGGGAGGTGGAGAGAGAGAGAGAGAGAGAGAGAGAGAGAGAGTGCGTGTGTGTTTGTGTGAGAGAGAGAGAGAAAGAGAGAGGTAGAGGGAGGTGGAGAGAGAGAGAGAGAGCGTGTGTGTTTGTGTGAGAGAAAGAAAGAGAGAGATAGAGACGACTTTCTCGTTCTCATCTTCGTGGGTGGGCCGTTCAAGACGCCAGGGAAACAGTTCCGAGACGAGATCTTCTTTCCTTTTGTTGGTTGGGGTGGGGGGAGGGGGACTTCCTCCGATGAGATGTGGACCTCGTTCAATTTGGGATGGACGCAAACCAGCCATGCACGCTAACCACTGGACCACCACGATTTTCTTGTGGTTCATCCCTTTGATCAGTCTCGGGTGCTGCCACGGAGGTGAATGAAATCGGCTGGCGACACTCAGAGAAGGAAACTGGGCACCCGGCACTGAAGGGGACCTGGAGTTGGGGAGGGGTGCCATTGAGATGAATCGAAGGGCCTGGCGCCTGTTGGGCTGAAGGAAACGAGGGCCACCCGGCACGGGGAAGGGAATCGTTCTCTATTCCAGGACTGAGGTGGCCCGTGTTGCCACTGTGATCTATCCCAGTTCCCACAAATGAGTGAGATTTTTCTCCACAAAAGTTCCGACAAGGAAATCTGGATTTCCACATTTTTTCCCCACGAAAAGAAGGAATTATTATATACACAAATAAGTTCATTGCAAATTTCTCGGACACAAATTTGTGGAAAATTCGTACAAAATGGCATCGGTGGAGGTGGCTGTGGGAGGGTCGACCGATCACAGTGTCAAGAGTTTTAAGTGCTTTTCGTCGGCGTGATTGGACCAGCGTTTCAATGGATAGCGATAGACGATTTATTTAAAGTTAGAGAAGGGGTGGGTGTGGGGGGTGATGAGGGGGCAGTCATTAGGCTTTTAAAGTGGAGGTTCGAACCGTGATCTCTTCTCTTGGGGCCAAACAAGGATCTTGTTGTGGTCACACTTGACAACGATCCAAGGACCAAATTCGAGTCGACCTTGGGCCTCGTCCCGAGGGCGACCTCTCAAGAAGCATTCTGTGTTTTGACTAAAAAGAAAAGACTTGAGGCTCACCCGAGACGCGGGGCTTAATTAATCCCTTCATCCCCTGGACGTTCTCTGTGGGGGTTTTGTTAAGATTAGGATTACATGCTTTCTGGATTTTTATTTAGAATAGAATTAAATGCTCTTTAGGTTTTTATTAAAAACAGGATGACACGATATTGTTTAGCAGTCGAGGGGGAGCCTTGCCCAAGGATGAGGTCTAAGGGTGATCGGCGACTCAAGGTTAAGCGCCTTAGTCCTGTAGTAACCCTTTGTACCCTTTCTTTTGGTCACAGTGGAAGGCTGATTGGAAACGCGTCTTCGTTGGGAGAGAAATGCTGAACCGTTTCACTTCTGTCCCTCTTCGATCTGCTCCTCTGACCAAACCTCTCGTTTACCACTTCGGCGCGGTATTGTCGCCAAGGAGGATGGAGGCGTAGGTTATCGGTGACGGAAATTCACGATGGAAGACAAAACTTTGATCTCTGAAACCATTGAAGTCGAGACTGACTGCGTCAGGCGATTTCCCTCAAGTGGGGGAGGAGCATACTACTCCAGGAGAATCTGAGTAGCTGCAGATGAAGGTGTCACTTGTGGCAGACTATGTTCTTTAGTGACTGTTAGGTGGGCAACTAATACTCGCTGCTGGACATCGGAGAGGAGTTCGGGATTCGAACCCGTAACTAAGCGAATGGAAGAACACCATGCTTCTGATGACGCCACCAACGGTTGATGAGGGGTTAAGCAGAAATCCAGGCTAGTCAGAAGTCGCGAACCGGGGCTCGAACGCAGCGTCGAGACGAAGGGAACAGATTCCTCGAGATCGGTTCCGTACGGACTACGAAGTGCCGATGACTGAATTGACCCACATCGTCCGAAGTTAGCCAGAACAAACTCATAAAACTCGAGTCATTGTTAGCAGCGCCAGACGACTCTTTTCAGCCAACATCAAGTTCAGGCGGGGTCTCGACCCAGAAGAGACACCTTTCAGGTCAGAGGTCATCCCTCAGACGAATGAAATTGTTTGAAACTCCCCGACAATAACATCTGTGCTATAGACGACTGCATTGAGAGGGGGTTGAGCCCCTGTCCTGTTTCACCAACCATTTTCTCTCTCTCTCTCTCTCTCTCTCTCCAT
>NC_134810.1:43954037-43981537 GCF_046742065.1 Oratosquilla oratoria | reverse complement strand
GGCCTTACTCAAGGACGCACGGGTACCAGCGACCTCTTCGGGAGTCGAAGGAACTTGGTGAAGGAGGATCCTGAAGGTGGCTTGGAGGAGGAGGAGGAGGATCCCAGAAGAACAGGTGTTCGGCTACCTGTACCCGGCTCCTTTCAACCTGCCCGTCAGTGACTCACACCTCGTTTCCGCACCTCACCTCGAACACCTGTCTTGCCCACTTGCACCTGTTCGACCAAGACTAGCACCTACTCCTGTCTTCTGGCCTCGCCCTCGCCCTCCAAGATCGCTTCTGCCCCTCTTTTCCTAACCTTCTCATCTTCCTCAGCATCATTATTCTTCCCCTCCTTCTCCTCTTCTTCCTCCTCTCTTCCTCCTTCTCTCCTCCTCCTCCCCCTCTTCCACTTCCTCCTCCTCCTCCCCTCCTTCTCCTCCACTTCATCATTATCCTTCTCCTCCCCTCCTTCTCCTTCTCCACTTCCTCAGCCTCCTCTCCTCCTCTTTCTTTTTCTTCCCCCCCCCGCTCCTCCTCCTCCTCCCCTGAAGAGTATCGTCTATCAGATCCTCGTCAAACTCTTATCATCACCTCACCGTGACAGCGACGAGCTGCGGCTCCGGGTTGAAAGGGTCGATCAAAGATCTTTTCAATTCCCTCTTCCATACGATGGCGCTCACGTTGGCGTCATGAGACGCGCGAGTGGGTATATGAAGATACCGCCGCTGACATCTTAATTATATTTATTTTGTAGTCGTAGCTGAGTGACCACCATATTCTGTGAACTGGCTTGATCCTACTTTCTGTTATTATTGATATTCAGGGTGAAAGAGAACGAATAATGCAAATAAAACTTTATATCTTATAACGCAAATATTGTGATGCATCATCGAATCATCGTACATTAGGCTGCTGGTCGCGAGAATTTGACTTGCATTTAAGGGGTTAACCCCCCCCCTTCCCCTCGTCGACTTCAACCCCAAAGAGGGAGGGGGGAGAGGGATGCCTGTTCAGCACGAGGTCCTACCTTAAACTGAATAGAATCCCCTGACGGTAGGTAGAATAACGCCTGTTAAGTGCGTCATCACAAAAAGGAAGCGCCAGCCAGAACAAAGACAATGAAGTGTGACGCCGGGATTGAAGGGAGGGGGTGACGTGTCACGTCCCCCCCATCTCCCCCATCTCTTTCGAACACCTCTTCCTCATCTCCCCTAATTCACACTCCCATCTCTCCCCTCTCCTTCTCCTCATTTCTCCTATTCCCCCCATCAATTTCAACCTCTCCTCATCAATTGACGTTTCCCTACTCCTATCCCCATCTTCCATTCCTCCACTTCCCTTTTCTTTTCACCAAATCTTCCTCTTCTGACTCATCGTCAACACCCTTCTCGTTGCCCCCCCCCCTTCCCCGTCCACACAATAGTCACTTTATTCTCCTCTCTTCTCCTTTCCTCTCCCTATGTTTTACATTCCAATCTCCTTCACATCTCCCGAAGAACCCTCCTTCCCCTCCTCCTCCTTCCCCTCCTCCTCCTCCTCCTCCTCCTCCTCCTCCTCCTCCTCCCGCCCCTTCCTTACACAGCCCCTTATTGTCTCACATTCTTTCCCCCTCACCCCCTTCTCTTCCCCCTCTCTCTCTCTCTCTCTCTCTCTCTCTCTCTCTCTCTCTCTCTCTCTCTCTCTCTCTCTCTCTCTCTCTCTCTCTCTCTCTCTCTCTCTCTCTCTCTCTCTCCCCTTTTCTCTTCCCCTCTCTCTCCCTCTCCCCCTATCTCTCTATCTCTTCCTTTCTCCCCCATTTTCCCTCTCTATCTCTCTCCCTCCCTCTCCCATTCTCCCTCCCTACCCCATTCCCCCCTCTCTATCTCTATCTCTCCCTTTCCCTCTCCCTCTCTCCTTCTCTCTTCCCTTCCCTCTCCCCTTATCTCTCTCTATCTCTCTCCCACCCCCATTTCCCCTCTCTATCTCTCTCTCTCTCCCTCCCCCATTCTCCCTCCCTATCCAATACTCTCTCTCTCTCTCTCTCTCTCTCTCTCTCTCTCTCTCTCTCTCGTTCTCGTTCTCGTTCTACTGCTGCTGCTGGACTTTCTCCGAGTAATTGTTGAAAGTGGGGCCCCGACAAGCGCCGATAAAGAGTCACGCCCCCAGCCCCAATGCAGCCACCAGCACAACTTTTATAAAGCCAACACAAAGCCTTCGCGACACACACACACACACACACACACACACACACACACACACACACACACACACACACACACACACACACACACACACACACACACACACACACACACACGCATATACACATGCATATACACACACATATACACACGAATATACACACAGACACACACGCATACACAGACACACACGCATACACAGACACACACGCATACACAGACACACACGCATACACACACACACGCATACACAGACACACACGCATACACACACACACACACACACACACACACACACACACACACACACACACACACACACACACACACACACACACACATACATACATACACACACATATATACATACATACACACGCACACAATCCACCTGTGGCATCGTTCTTCCTCACGCACATCACCTTGTAGGTCCACCTAAGACACGGTTCAGATTCCACTTGTTCACGACCCTCTCCTGATCCACTTACATCCATGATGTGCCACCCACTTCCGCACGTGGAGCTCTCACTCCACTTACCGTTCCCTCAGGGTACGCCCACAGGAACGCCCAAATCCACCCGCAGCTCCTTCTCTTTTCGATCTCTCTAGCACCTCCCGAACACCTCCTACCTCCACACCTCCACCACCACCTCCACACCTCCACCACCACTATCACTACCTCCCTCACCTCCTACCTCTCCACCTCCAACACCACCTCCACCACCACTACCACGATCACTACCTCTCCACCTCCTTCCTCTCCACCTCCACCACCACCTCCACACCTCCACCACCACCTCCACACCTCCACCACCACCACTATCACCACCTCCATCACCTCCTACTTCTCCACCTCCTACCTCTCCACCTCCACCACCACCTCCACACCACCACCACCACCTCCACACCACCACCACCTCCCTCACCTCCTACCTCTCCACCTCCTACCTCTCCACCTCCACCACCACCTCCTCCACCACCACCACCACCACCACCACCTGTCTCTCCTCTTGGCGGTGCCCACTCATCACAGTTCCCGCCCCCTAATCACACTTCCAGCTGCCAATCACGACTCGGGGGTGATTCCTCGCCGTCCCTCACGGCTCTCGCCCAATCGCTGTTCCCTTGAGCAGGCCGTGGATTGGGTGGAATCGTGTATTTCTAGCCAGAATCAAATATTGACGAGAAAGGGTGCCGGGTGATGGCGGGAGATGTGTCTTGTTCTGAGCAATTTAGTTTCATGAAAATCGTGTGACGTCACTTGGAATGAAGGGCATGGATAAAGTAAAACACTCCTCTTCTTTCTCCTGTTCTTCCTCCTCCTCCTCCTCCTACCTCCTCCTCCTCCTCCTACCTCCTCCTCTTGCTCCCCTCCTCCTCCCCCTCCTCTCCTCCTGCTCATCCTCTTACTGCTCCTCTTGGTCACCTCCTCCTCCCCCTCCTCCTCCTCCTCCTCCTCCTCCATTTGCTCATCCTCCTCCTCCTCCTCCTCCTCCTACTGTTCCTCTTGCTCCCCTCCTCCCCTCCTCCTCTCCTCCTCCTGCTCATCCTATTTTTGCTCCGCCTCCTGCTCATCCTCCTCCTGTTCCTTCTCCTCCTATTGCTCCTCCTCCTCCTCCTCCTCCTAGCAACACTTCAAGCTCATCCTCTGGTTTTCCCCCCGACCCGGCTCGCAATGTCTAGCAGCTCCATTGACAACACGTTCCGTCAGCTGATTCACATTTTCTTCAAGAGCAACTCAGAAGAATTTTGAGTTCCCACACTTGCCCCCCAGTCAACACGTCCATTTTTTTTTAAGCCAGAAAATTCTTGATCAGTGCGTATAGCACCTAAAATCATTCAGAATACTAGCCACAACACCTACAACCTTGTAGAATACTAGCCACAACACCTACAGCCTTGTAGAATACTAACCACAACACCTACAACCTTGCAGAACACCTATCACAACACCTACAGTCTTGTAGATTACTAACCACAACACCTACAACCTTGCAGAACATCTATCACAACACCTACAATCTTGTAACATACTAACCACAACACCTACAACCTTGTAGAATACTAACACCAGTATTCGTAATACCTCCCACAGTTATTCTGAAGAACTCCATTTACTTCTCGTAACTCCTGTAGTCCTTCAGAAGACTCCTAGTCACTCTTATGTTCTCTTGAACACGTTCTACGGTTTCTAGAACACCTCAAACCATTGCTTGTGCTCGGAACATTCTAGAAATCACCCTTCACAGGATCTTTCTCTTACATTTCTTGCATCTTACGTGCGTATACCCACTCTCTTCTTCATCTCCTCCTCCTCCTCCTCCTCTTTCTCCTCCTTCTTCATCTCCTTCTTCATCCCCTCCTCCTCCTCCTCCGTCTCCTCCTACTCCTCTTCCTCCCCCCTTCTTCTCCTTCATCCCCTCCTCCTCCTTCGTCTCCTCCTACTCCTCTTCCTCCCCCCTCCTCCTCCTTCATCTCCTCTTCCTCCCCTTCTCCCCCTCCTCTTCCTCCTTATCCTCCTTTCCCCTCCTCCTCCTCCTCCTCCTCCTCTTCCTCCTCCCGACCAATCAGAGCAGTTCGTGAGCCACTCGACACCTTCAATGAGCTTCTGTTGTTGTTGGCAGGCTCCCCCGGGGGAGGGGGGGAGAAGGGGGGGGACAGGCAAACCCCCAAGTGCCCGAATGCCTCCCGTAGGCGAGGAAGAAGGGGGGGAGGTGGGGGTGAAAGGGGACGGGGAGGAAAGTAGGGAGGTTTAGGGAAGGGAAGAGGAGGGAAGAGGGGAGAGGAGAGATGTTGGAGGTGATGAAATGGGAATGAGTGAAAGGAGGTAGACTGGAGGTGTAGGAGGAGGAGGAAGATGAGATATTGGGAGATTGAGGGGGGAACGGGGAGAAAGTAGAGATTGGGGGGGTGTTTAGGGGGGAAGTGAAAGGTGAAGAGAAAGGTGGAGAAAGAGAGGGATGGATTTTTTATTTATTTATTTATTTATTTATTTTTATTTTTATTTTTATTATTATTATTTTTTTCTTCTCCTTTTTACTCCATGGCGATGCCGATGCCTCGTCCATGACTGGGCTGTTTAAGTTGTGAGCTCCTGGTGTGATTGTCTTCATTTATTTATTTATTTTTTTATTCATTTTTATTCTATTTTATCTATTATTTATTTATTTATTTTATATATTTTTTCAGCTATTTCATATCCGCGAGGGATCTCTGTTATAATTTTCTGAATTTCACTTGTTTAGACGCGAAGGAGGCGTCTTGCCCACAGGAGGAGTTGCCGGAGCGAGTCAGCTGTTCGCTGGGGAAAGAACTCGAACTAGGGGACTCTCAGTCGGGCACGCTACACGCCAAGAAGCTGCAAGAGGAAGAGAGAGCGACGAGAGAGAGAGAAAGAGAGAGCGGCGAGAAAGAGAGAGAGAGATGGGGGTAGGGAATAGGGAAGGGAGGGAGGGAGAGCGACGAGAGAGAAAGAGAAAGAGAGATGGGGGTAGGGGATAGGGAAGAGAGGGAGTCTGTTAGAGATTTATGGTAAAGCGAAAAAAAGAAATTAGATTGTTCAGAGAGGAAAGGATGGAAGAGTAGGAGGAGAGATTTTAGAATTAGAGTAGGGGAGGGGAGGGGGAGAGGGTGGGAGGAAGCTTGTGGGAGTCACATGGGAGTGGGAGAGGAAGAGGGAGGTGGGGAGAGAGTGGGAAACGGCTGTGGGAGGAGGAAGAGACGAAAAGATGAATTAAGATAAGAAGATGAAAAGACGAAGAGCGAGGAAAAAGTTGGGAAGACAAGAAGGAAGAGGAGACGAGGGCCGTGGGAGAGGAGGAGGGGGAAGACGAGAGGAAGAAAAAGAGGAGGAGGAGGAGGAAGGTTAGTGAGAGGGAAGAGAAGGAGAGAGTGAGGGAAGGAAGGGAAGGGAGAATGAGAGGAAGGGGTATGATAAATCGGGGACGGGACTGTGGAGAGAGAGGGAGGAAAAGAGGAAGTAAGAGAGAGAGAGAGAGAGAGAGAGAGAGGCAAAGGAAAGTAAGGAAAGGGAGTGGGGGACGAAGGGAAATGGGAGTGAGAGAGCAAAAGAGGAAGTAAGAGAGAGAGAGATAGAGAGGGAGGGAAAGGAGGGTAAGGATGGGAGTTGGGGGGAGGAAGGGAAATGAGAGTGAGAGAGAGAGGGAGGGAGGGAGGGAGGGAGGGAGGCAAAGGAGAGTAAGGAAGGGGAGTGGGGGAGAAAAGGGAGTGTGAGGGGGCTTGGAGTGTGCGGTAGTGTAGAAGGTGTAGCGGATAATCAAGGCGTTGACCCGCCCGAGTGTGGGAAACTCTCTCGTCGCTCCCAGCGGGCGGCGCGGCGGCAGGATCGGGGTCCGCGGCTCTCAGGAGGCTCCTCCTCCACCTCCTCCTCCTCCTCCTCCTCCTCCTCCTCCTCCTCCTCCTCCTCCTCCTCCTCCTCGTCCTCCTCCTTCTCTTCTTCCTCCTTCTCTTCCACCTCCTCCTCGGCATCCTCCTCTCCTCCCCCTCCTCTTCCTCCTCTCCTTCCTCCTCCTCCTCCTCTTCCTCTTCCTCCACCTCCTTCCACCTCCTCGTCCTCCTCCACCTCTCCTCCTCCTCTTCTCCCTCCTCTTCCTTCTCCTCCTCTTCCTCCACCTCCTCTTCCTCCTCCTCCTCCTCCTCTTCCTCCCCCTCCTCTTCCTCCTCCTCCTCTTCCTCCTCCTCCCCTCTTCCTCCTCTTCCTCTTCCTCCACCTCCTCTTCCTTCTCCTCCTCTTCCTCCTCCTCCCCCTCCTCTTCCTCCTCCTCCTCTTCCTCTTCCTCTTACTCCACCTCCTTCCACCTCCTCGTCCTCCTCCACCTCTCTTCCTCCTACTCTTCCTCCTCCACCTCTTCAACCTCCTCCTCCCCACCTCCTCTTCCTCCTCCTCCCCCCTCTTCCTCCTCCTCCCCTCTTCCTCTTCCTCCCCTCTTCCTCCTCTTCCTCTTCCTCTACCTCCTCTTCCACCTCCTCCTCTTCCTCCTCCCTCTCTTCCTCCCCCCTCTTCCTCCTCCTCCCCTCTTCCTCCACCTTCACGTCTTCCACCTTCACCTCCTCCGCCTTCACCCCCTCCACTTTCACCTCCTCCACCTCCTCTTCCTCCACCTCCTCTTCTTCCTCCTCCCCCTCCTCTTCCTTCTCCTCCTCGAGAGGGAGGAATCCCCCCCCCCCGTCCGACAGAACGAGGAGTCCTTATGACACGTCCAGGAGTTCCCCTGGCTCTCTGAGGACAAAACGCAGAAGCTTCTTTGACACAAAGAGTCTGTGTGACACTTGAGAGTCTGTCCCGACGCGATAAGTTGGCCCATCGGTTCCTATGACATAGGGAATCCGTTCCCACCGTCGTCTGACACAATAGACATCTTCTCACCCATCGTGTCGTGTGACACGGGGGATTGGGTGGTCGACTGACACGTGAAACTGACAGGAAGAGTTTATTTATAGTCCCATTTGACACAAGGACTCCGTACGCCCCCGACCCCAACTGACACAGAGTGTCTGACCATCGGACACGCAAGGTTATCCTCCTTCTGACACGAGCATTCGTCAGATGACACAAGAGCTGTCGTGGGACCGGAAAGGATCAGCGAGAGGACGAAAAGGCAGTGATGATAACGACTTTGATGATGAAGTAATGAGGAGGAGGAGGAGGAGGAGGCAGGAAAGGCCGGGATGGGGGAGGGAGAGGAGGAGGAGGGAAAAAGAGGAGGATGGAAAAGGAAGAGGTGAAGGGAGTAGAAAAGGAGAAGATAGAGGAGGAGGAGGAGGAGGGAAAAAGAGGAGGAAGGGAAGGGGAGTGGAAAAGGAAGAGATGGAGAGGGAGGGAAGAAAAGAAGGAGAAGAGAGTAGAAAAGGAGAATATGGAGGGGATAAGGAGTAGGAAGAATAGAAAAACGAGGATGAGAGAGGAAATTAGGAGTAATAGAAGGGAGGAGAGGAAAAACAATAGGAGAAAGAAAATGGAGAATGATAAGGAATTGTAGAATATAAGATAACAGGAAGAAGAAGAAGAAGAAGAGGAATTAAAGAGGTTAACTGAGAGAGGGTAGAGAACCCTAAGGAAGAGGAGGAGAGGGAGGAGGAAGAAGAAGAAGAAGAAGAAGAAGAAGAAGAAGAGGAATTAAACGATGTTAACTGGGAGTGGGTAGAGAACCCCAAGGAAGAGGAGGAAGGAGGAAGGAAGAGAAGGAAAAAGAGGAATTAAAGAGGATAACGGGGAGAGGGTAGAGAACCCTAAGGAGGAGGAGGAGGAGGAGAGGGGGAAGAAGGAGGAAGAAGAAAGGGAGAAAGAGGAGGAAGAAGAGGAATTAAAGAGGTTAATGGGGGGGAGGGTAGGAAAGCCTAAGGAGGAGGAGGAGAGGGAGAGGAAAAGAGGCCGTTGCTCTTCCAGCGTTGGAAATGTTGTCTGTTGTCCGTCGCCGCCGGTGTTGGAAGGAGCTGGATAGCAGAACCGTTGTCAGAAGCTTCCGCGTTCTCTTCTTACTCGACGTTGTCAGTCAGTCATTGGCGCCGCTGTGTATGCGTGCGCGCGTGCGCGGTCCCAGGTGGTGTTCATATCACCGGCATAAGATTGAAATGAAGACCGCGCGCACACGCGCACACACACACACACACACACACACACACACACACACACACACACACACACACACACACACACACACACACACACACACACACACACACACACAAACGCAAGTGTGCGTAAAAAGTCACTCTTGAAACAAGGTTCGAGTCCCACTCCGAGCCTGTCTCGATTGAGTCTTTGTCGTGGGCGCGGTTCGGAGTGATGTCAACTTGATAGCTGGAGGAGGCATAACGCTGGCCCTCTTCGAAGTAACCCTGGATGCATAATGTTGGCTCTGAAGAATGTGTGTGTGTGTGATTCACCATAGTCTTTGGATCACGTGTTGGACTCGTGATCAACAGCTATTTCCTTCCCGGAAGAGATCTCAGAGCTCGTATATGACCAATCTGTGGGTAATACTGTGACCTTACACGCGCACACACACACACCCAACTCCCCGCCCTCGAGAGTTGGAGTAACGACTCACAGTGCAGCGATACTGTGTATGTGTCCGTGTATCCATAGTCTGGTGCCCCTGTGGGTATGGAGACCCACGGAGGTTTCCAGAGGAAGCGGAAGAGTGTCTGGCTGGCTGGACAAGTGTCTTGCAGAAGATCCAGAAGCTTCTGCGGAAGCCTGGATACAAGAACCTTCTACCAGGTTTCATATGAGACGGCGACAGGTTCATAACCGTACATGTGAACGGTGCGCTTGAATATTCCTCAACGGCGAGGCCTGTTGGTCTCTCGCTGCGTCTGTGTCGCCAGAGAGGAACCACCGTCTCTGGGAGGAAATCCCGACGAAGGCGTCTGCGACTCGGCGACGGTCGTTCGGGAGTTCGCTGTGGCGATGTCGGTGTTGCTTCAGGTAACGGTCGCCGGACCCTTCTGGTCATAAAGTAATTAATTGGCGCCTCCGCTCCGCTTCCTTCCTTCGCCGTTCCCTCGGTCCATGGGAAACCAACGCTTTCCAGCTTGTGCTGGATTGAGTTCAGATGCAATTATTTACATCCGTGTGTGTGTGTGTGTGTGTGTGTGTGTGTGTGTGTGTGTGTGTGTGTGTGTGTGTGTGTGTGTGTGTGTGCGTGCACCCTCCCTCACGCACCCCGGCAAGCTCAGTCGGTAGGACATAAAACTCTTAATCTCAGAGTCATAGGTTCGACCCCCACATTGGGCGCGAGAAACACTTTATCCCTTCCTTGCGTCGCCGCGGTCATCCCGGGTTCCACTCCCAACGACGGGATCCCGGGAGCATCACGTCATCTGTCCCGGGAGAGATGACGTGTACGTGCAATTCCGGGTGTCTTCTTCGTCGCTGTCGCCGTCGTCATGGCCGAGGGGCGGCAGACGAGAGATGTTGTGACAGGAAGGTAGACAAGGGAGGGAGAAGAGCAGGTGTCGTGTTTGGTTCTTATCGGTGTGTTTGTCTGTCAGTCTCTGTTTCTTTCTCTCTCTCTCTCTCTCTCTCTCTCTCTCTCTCTCTGTATCTGCCTGTCCCTATATTTCCCTCTCACTGTGTATCTGTATCCCTGCCTCTCTCTCCCTCTCCCTCCCTCTCCCTCTCTCTCTCTCCCTCCCTCTCTCTCTCTTTCTCTCTCTCTCTCTCTCTCTCTCTCTATATATATATATATATAATATATATATATATATATATTCTCTCAATTTCTGTGTGTGTGTATATTCTCTCTCTCTCTCTCTCTCTCTCTCTCTCTCTCTCTCTCTCTCTCTCTCTCTCTCTCTCTCTCTCTCCCGCCCTCCCTCTCTGTCCCCCCTCCCCCTCCCTTGCCTCCGGACCATGGCGTATGTCCTCCTCCTCCTACTCGTTCTCTTCCTTTTGCTCCTCTTCCTCCATCTCTCGGAGGCAAGCCTCAGCTTTGACGGTCGAGAAGAACGAGGAGGCCGGAGGGGCGACAGGTGGCCCCCCACCCTCATCACCCCCCACCCCCCACTGACAGGGGAGGGTGGTCCGTGGGTGAGTTCGTATTTTACGACATCTGATTTTTTTTTTCTTTTTTTTCTTTTTTTTTTTTCTTTTTTTTACAGAAATTGTCCGAACTTTTTTTATATTTTGCTCAGCATTTTTTTTTATCGGCTGTCTTCGCCGTGTTGTGGCTGCGTAATGTCCGTCGCGTGGCGAGAAATGTCGACATAATGGATAAGGCTGTTGCGTAGTGTTGACAATCGTCGGCTTGGAATGAACTCAAGCAGAAGTTCATAATTTCTAAAAAGAAATTAGTGATGTGAGGTTATTACTTACTGGTAAAAGTATTTAAATGAATATTATTCCAATAATGGCATTTTAATTCGTTCATGCGCTGGTTGTCGTATCTCGCAGATGGATTTTTGTTTTGGACTAGGCAATCCCCGGCCCAAAGGGGTATATTAAAGTACTTTGTCGAACCACTTCACTCTCGCGTGTGTTTTACCATTCTTTCAGCGACAGACGACTTTATTCAGGCGAAGGAGATCACGACACTTGAGATCCTGTGACGTCACAAAGACCGCGGGAGGCGACGTCTTTGAAGTTTGATCTGCCAAAGGGGAGACCTTTTCGCACAAAAGTGTTCTGATCTCCTCTCATCTCCTCTCCTCTCCTCTCCCGACCGGACAAGTTCGCAAGCGACCTGACACTGGATACGTCGCCAAGGGAGAAGACAAGACGAGCGAGAAGCGAAGACAAGAGATGAGAGGGGGAGCGCCCTTGTCGATGTCGGAGTCGCCACCAAGCTCACGTCTCCAAACGACGTGACGTCATGTTACATCTCTACCCTACAGTTCCCCCTTCTCCCTCCCTTCCCCCATTCTTCCTCCCCCAACTCCCATTCTCCCCCCCCCCCTTCGCGTGAGGCGATTCGAGTCCTGTTCTACCTTCACCTGAGTAGTTTGCGAGTGCTGGATCAATAGATCAAGGGATTAATTATTACGTAGCCGAGTCCAGTAGAGGTACGCATGCGCATATACAAGAAGGAAATTAATGTACAATTAATCTAAATTCTAACCACGTCATATATATATCCATAAGTAGAGTAGAAGAATAAAAAAAATAAATAGATGTGGATGGAAAGAGTAGAACTGTCTGAAGAATTGAGAAACAGATAATGAGTACATAAATAGTTGAAAGAATTGCCACGTCATGTCGGTGAAAAAGAAAAAGCGACTGCGCGCGCAGGTCGACTTGATCCTGACCACAATACCTCAAAGACGGTGAATCAATAAAAATATGTATATGTATATATATATATATATATATATATATATATATATATATATATATATATATATATATATATATATATATATATAAAGGAAATACTAATTTGATAAATAGAAGAAGGAAATGACAGATGAATTGATGATTGAAAATATGTCACGTCGCTATTAAATGAAATCAAGTAGTCTCGACCGACGACGACGACGACGACGAGGAGGAGGAGAAGGAGGAGGAGAAATATGCCTGTGGGGCAGGGGGGGAGGAGGAAGAAGAAGAAGAAGAAGAAGAGGTGGAGAAGGGAGTGAAGAAGAGGAAGTGAGGAAGAGGAGGAGGAAAAGAAGAGGAAGAAGGAAGAAGAGGCTTTGAGGAAGAGGAGAAAAGGAGAAGAAAAAAGAAGAAGAAAGTTCCTTTGAGACAACCAACATTCATATGTATTTTCTCTGTCACGCGTCAGGCGATTTTATTCAGATTTACCAGCTGCAGAGACCCTTGGAATCGATGTCGTCACCTTTGCCTTGTGTGTTCGGACTTCTGGGACACATCGGAAGAGTCTGGTGGCAGTTGGAGTCGAAGACGAATCCGTCTCGTCCGGGGAACTGTCACAACCAACCAGCCAATCGTCCTCCTCTTCTTCCTCCTCCTCCTCTTCCTCCTCCTCCTCCTCCTCTGCTTCCTTCTCCTCCTCGTCCTCTTCTTCCTCCTCCTCCTCCTCCTCCTCCTCTGCTTCCTTCTCCTCCTCGTCCTCTTCTTCCTCCTCCTCCTCCTCCTCCTCCTCCTCTCCCTTCTCATCTTCCTCTTCCTCCTCTTCCTTCTCTTCCTTCTCCTCCTTTTCCTTTTTCATCTCCCTCTTCCTCCTGCTTCTCCTCATCTTCTTCTTCTTCCTCCGCCTCCTCCTCTTCCTTCTCCTCCTCCTCCTCTTCCTTCTCCTCCTTCTCCTCTTACCTTCTCTTCCTCCGCCTGCTCCTCTTCTTTCTCCTCCTCCTCCTCCTCCTTCTCCTTTTCCTCCTTTTTCTCTTCCTCTACCCCTCCTCCCCTCCTCCTTTCCTCCTCTTCCCCCCCTTTCTTTGTCGTCTTCCTCTTTCCCTTCTTCCCCTCATCCTTTCCTTCTCCTCCTCTTCCTCCTCCTCCTCCTCCTCCTCACAACTCATCATCTTTCTTCTTATCTGTGCGATCAAGTCCCTTTCTCGGCCTCCTCCTCTGGCCGCAGAGGAGGAGGAGTAGGAGGAGGAGAAGGAGGAGACCGTGAGATGTCTACGTCCCGAGTTTGACCTCCAGAATCGTACCTCCCGGTGGGCCTCCCGCTCGGCCGCCCGTGGGCCGCTCGGCCGCCCGTGGGCCGCTCGGCCTTTTCGTGCTTGAGTCTTGACCCGCCACTCCCTCCTCCAGAGGGGATGTTCCTCTGAGGTTAAATGAGTCCTCTGGCGTCGGCCAAGACATGAGTCCCGATTGATAATTGGACGAATAAAAGAATAAGTAAATCAATGCATTCGAACCTTTTGGTCTGTGAACGGTTTGACCCCATTTTCCCTCTCCAGCCACGAGGTCAGATAGAGAGAGAGACAGAGAGAAAGAGAAGAGAGAGAGAGAGAGGCAGCGAGAAAGAAACAGAGAGAGAAAGAGAGGGAGAAGGAGAGACAAAGAGAGAGAGAGAGGAGAGAAAGAGAGAGAGAGAGGAGAGAAAGAGAGAGAGAGAGGAGAGAAAGAGAGAGAGAAAAACAACAACAAAAAACGACAACAACAGCAATATTTGGAGGGTGTACCGTGAGTCTTCCAGTGACAGGATAGTCATCCTGGAAAGTGAGGCTCTTCGAGCCGGGTGATAGCTCTCTTTCTCACGGAAGGGCTTTGGGCGAAACGGTTCCGAACAAGTCACCAGGGAAGGCACACGAGCGTAAGCCCTGTCGAACACAGGCACAGGTTAAGCGGAAGGACCCCCTTCGCTGTATGCAGAGTGGCAGGATGGCAATATAGAGGGAAAGATACTTACGCCGGGAGGCGCTGAGTAGCTGCGGCCGAAACCGTCGCTTTCGTCCGGGGACTGCTGGGGATCTGGAATCGAAGAGGAGTGCGGGATTCGAACCCACGTCTAAGGGGATGCAAGACCGACACGTTTCCGATGACGTCACCTAGCCCTGCGTGAACAAATATAGAGAACATATGAACACAATTCAGAAGCAGCTGGAGGTCAAAGCCTGGGTGATAAAACGTTCAAGTATCCAAGCTCAGTACGCCCCAGGGGACAGCTACCTGTTCGCAGGCCGTGAAGAAGGCGGTCCCCGTCCAATTAGCGATTAATTAGATCTTCGAGGATCACCCGAGATCGGGCAGGCGAAGGACAACACGTCGGCGGGAGGCGAGCGATAGAATTGGGGATTATCGACTAATCAGTTCGCTCGCTTCCACTCGAGATGTTCTTTAAACGAGGCCTCCCATTTTTGCAAGCCTTGTATATATATATATATATATATATATATATATATATGTATATATTTATTTATTTATTTATTTATTTATTTATTTATTTTCATTTATTTTTTAATGGGTTTCGGTCAAGTTGACACCTGAACTCTGTCCGAAACGGTATCGATCACGGTCGGTCAAGATTCCCTTTTGTCCTGAATGTGTGACACACATGCACGCACGCTTACACACACACACACACACACACACACACACACACACACACACACACACACACACACACACACACACACAGACAGTAGCGATGAGACAGGTTTGGTCGGGACCGTCGGAACGGGCGGAAAGGGACGGGAAGGCCCGCCCGCCCGCCCTCCTTCCTCTTTCGGTGACCGGTGTCGCGGAGCATTTGTTTTGTGGCGGAAATCACAGACATTACACTCGCGCTCGCTCGTGCCACTGACCGGACTGAAGTCGAGCTCATCGTTGCCTGAGCCAGCCACCCTTGGGCATGAACATCTTTTCGGGGACGTCTCATGTACCTGGTACTCAGTCATGCATTTTCATCTGTAACCATGATTGATTTCGGAGAACTTCATTTGCAAAAAATATATAAAAAAAATCTTTTCACCAGACGCCTGTCAGCTGCCGGTGCCTCGTTTACAATCCTCCGCCACTCCGTTTTATCCATGAATATTTGATTCCGTGACACTTCATCCAAGTTTATCCCTCTCCTATTTAAAGCCTCATCCACTCCCCTAATCCATCTTCGCCTTGGTCTTCCTACTGGTCTTGTTCCTTCTGGTATGTGATTTAAAATTCTCTTTGGATATTTTTCTTCATCGATGCGCTGTATATGCCCATACCATCTCAATTTGTTACGTTCGATTAATTCCAAATTTATATAATTTCTCAGTCTATCCCTTCTGGTTCCTCTTCTTCTGATTAACCTCAGAATCCTCGTCTCAGCAGCCTGATAAATAAATCGGATATGAAAGACGTGGAAAACAGGATTTGCGAAGTTGTCAAATTTTCCAAGTTTATGAAGCACATGGTACAAGAATGGAGCGATAGGTGCGTCTTTTTCGAAATATTTTTCAGAAATAATCAGTCTTTCTTTTCTCTCCAAGAGATCTATAAAGCCACGCTTATGTTTGTAGACATAACAATATTAAGGAATTTGATGTTACATGTTCAAAACTCAATTTGTATTTAATACTGTTAAGAACAAGGACGTTCAGAATGGTGGTATGTAGACAAAGAGACTCAAAAGTTGACAAGGAACTTTGTGTACGTCACGGGAGGTGACATAAACTTGAGACCGATTGCTGAAGGACAAGATGACGGGGCATAAACCTCGCCGAACGAGGTTAAGCTCTCACCCTTGACCGGCTTCGTCGGATTGCCTGAGGCGTGATGGACCTTTGGGTTGCACAAACAGACAGACAGAGGAAAGGGGGTGAGATCGGGTGGCTATCATCACCGTCCCCATCAAGCGCGGCGACACTGGGGTGGTTCTTAAGTTCCTTGTTGCGCGGTCATGATACGACTTTATCGTAACGCCCATCCTTCCCCGCCCCCTTCCCTTGCCTGCAACCACAACACCCTCTACAACAGGTTATAGCTTGGCTGGTAGCGGGCGACGTTATTCGCCCCGGGGGTGGATGCGAGGGAGAGACATCGTTGTGTTGAAAGTAGATAGATGAATAGATGATCGAGATGGACATCACTTTCCTATCGAGTTGAAAGGAAGGTTGCCATGGAGACGAATAGAATAGCGTGGGGATAACTAGAATAAATTGAAGGATATTTTCACCCCGATAAGAGGGATATTGTTTTCTTGGTAGAGTATATTGCTGCTAAGGATGGGTGGGGCGTCTACTTCTTTGTAATTTTGTGCATCATGAGGTGGAAGTCACGAGATCGAGGAAAGGAGCCGACCCTGGTATACCTCACCAAAGGAAGCCCTAATCAAGAAAGAAAAGAAGATGAACGAGTACTTCGAGGACTTCAATGTTCAACCAATACAGCGTTCCAGCCGCGTCGACACGACATTGCCGTAAATAAGTAAATGAATAAAATAATAATGATAATAATGATAATAAATAATCATCGTCATCATCATCATCATCATCTGCGGTCATCGACGCCCGATTTCGTACATGACTGGTAAAAAGATTTCACAAAACTTTTGTTGCACTTAATTTTTTGGGTTTCTAATTCAAAATTTTGCGCTGGTTCCAAATATGTACTTGTTTTTCTTCTATCGACCGTTTTACTGGTATAGAAAAGTATAATAATACGAAAAAATGTGTAGGGTATGGAAAACACACCGTTGTCGCATACAATTTTCCTTTCAGGTTTATACTATAGATATTGACGTTCTTGGCTACAAGAGGATGCAGGAATTCACCAGACTCATTCTGTTATATGTGGATTCTATGTTGGCCCTAAGCACGTATCACATAAAACTGTGAAAGATGCGAAGTGCTGGATTGTTTATAGTCAGTACTTTGGAATGAGTATGAGTGACCAAGAAAAGACATGGGCCCCTCATGTGGAAGCTGTCGATCAAATTTAGATGCATGACTGAGAGGCGCAAGAAAACCAATGCCATTTCCTGTGCCGAGAGTTTGGCGAGAGCCAAAAACTAATCACAACGATTGCTATTTTTACATGGTTGAAATATCAGAGCACAGAAAAGTTAAGAAAAGAAAATCCCTTCCACGTCCCAGCATTTTATCGTCTACCGCACCTGTGCCACATGATGATACCTTACTGGTTCCATGACTACAAGAAAATGTTAATAAATCTTATCAAATTATGAACTCTATTCTTTGTAACAGTCAATATTGAAATCTTCCAAACAGCTACAGTTTCTTGTAATGCTATTATACATACAGTTCATAGCAATTCGTAGCAAAACTTTTGGTAAGTTATAAGAATGTATAATGTCATTAAGGGTACATGTTTTGCATTCACATTTGGATTTTTTCGTGAAAATTTGGGAGTAGTGAATAAAGAGCATGGTGAGAGGTTTCATCAGGACATTGCTACAATTGAGAAAAGATACAAAGGAAGATGTGACACGGGTATAACGAGAGACCATATATGGTCACTGGTGCGTAAAATAGGAAATCACACTCATCAGTGGATTTCTAGCGGGCTTTTATAACTGTATCACATGCACTTATACTTGCATTTTCTCGTTAGTTTAAGAAGGGGATACAAGGACAAAATATGAGCTATTATTTATAGACAGTGTGAATATGTTAAATATAATGTACTATCATAGTTTAATATAATTTGTTTTGTATATAAAACCTCTATTATCTTTTGAAATATCAATGCTAATAAAATTTTGAATTGCATTTCTAAAATCAGGAGGGACAATAACCTTAGAAACACTAAAGATATTCGAAGAAACAAAACTAGTGTTAACCAGTCTAATAGTTGAATCAAAAGTAATTCCGATATTGTAGATGATTAGAGCATCAACTGGGAAATAAACCTTCTCGAATCAAATGGTGGCTGTTGGTAATGTGCAAGTTCGAAAGTAGCTACCACAGGACCCGCTGTATTGTTGTTAGAGGCTGCACCCATCTCTGCCACCTCTGGTCTCTCCTAAAACTATTTCACTGTAAACTGCTGTGGTTTAAACATTTTAAACCCTCAGGATTTTTTTATTTGTGTGTACACACATTGAAATCTCTATTAAACTCCCACACTACTTACTCCATAATCAGTATATTCAATTGCGAAAAAGAAAAAATAAATTATGCTGATCATCCTCATAGGAAACGACAAAGGAAATACTTGCTTTGCATGCGCGAAAGTTTTCCTGGTACGTCTTGCAATGCGGAGACCAAACATGCCGCTTTTTTTTGCCTCGACAGATTCCACCTGTTAGGGCGTGAGGGCGTGAGAGAGGAGTGGCGGAAAGAGGAAGCGAATAATCAGAATAGTAGTCCTAATTACTTTGCTTTTACTGACGGGACGGAGGTGACGTCTGCCCGGGAGCTCGTTCGAACGACTTTTAGACTGGGCTTGCCAAAACAATGCAGGAGGGGTAAAAAGTCTTACGGAAGAAGAGGGAGAGGAGATGAATGAGAACGACTGTGTGTCGTAGAGTACCCTGGAGCGAGTGTTGTGAACACAGCAATGTCGTAATTGGTTGAGGCCAGTTATTCATTCCATTAAGCTGGAGTTGCAGAACGTAACATGTTCGCGTCGATGTTCATTGGGGGAATTAATGATCCGCGTGATTGCCTCGGCAATAATCTGGGCGAAAGTGACACCAGATGCAGCCGTCAATTCACTTTTACGCCTCGCAGGCTCGGGTGACATTAGCCAGTCGAGAGTGTTAAGAGTCGATCGAAACGTGACGAGATATTTCTCTCCACCGTAACAGTGTGCATTTCTGATCGCAGGACAGCTCCAGGGCATCAATATATATATATATATATATATACCGGTATATATGTATATATATATGTATAATATATATATATGTATATATATATATGTATAATATATAAATAAATGTATATATATGTATGTATATATATATGTATATATATATATGTATATATATATGTATATATATATGTATATATATATATATATATATATATATATATATTTATACTAAAAGATTACAAAACCAAGTGATCCAATAAATTGCTGATAACCACAAAGGAAACCAGAAAGGAAACTAAAATTCCCAAGCGCTTTCGTGATATTTCACATCTTCAGGGGAATACATATATATACGTATATATATATATATATATATATATATATATATACATATATATATATATAATATTTACTTTTATAAGTAGGCTCATGACTTTTTTGTTTGCAGACATCTGGATAAAATTGGTTTAGTTGATATTGATTACACCGTGTCATGACGTATGTAACTGTTTATTTTTAAGTCACGACAAATCTTGCAGATCAAAGAACATTCCCACACAGGTTCAGATTTTCTTTCGTAAGTGAGAAGAGACTAATTCATATTTGCTCTTAATGAAAGTTTATACACGAACACTAGCTGGAGTGTACCGGTACCAAGACATTACCTTGTGTGTGTGTGTGTGTGTGTGTGTGTGTGTGTGTGTGTGTGTGTGTGTGTGCGCGTCACAATACTGCTTTTTATCTTTTCTTGTAGCTCCTCATACTTGTTTCTCTTTTTCTCTTCCTTTTGCTTCAAACAATGGAACTAAATTTGACAATGGTATTGACACGGCTTAAGGTCTCTATCTGTGTGTGTGTGTGTGTGTGTGTGTGTGTTTGTGTGTTTTCACGTTACGTTTGGACTTCTTCCGGGTGTTGCCTAAGGGTTGACTACTATCTCGCTAAGTCAAGACCTTACACATTCTTCTCTCCCTTCCACCCAAACACTCATGTGATTTTCCTGCGTTATCCTAATGGTTTCTCTCTCTCTCGTTGCAGATCAGAAAGGCGGACCGACCAACCGGTGGAGAAGGAGGTAAGACGAAGAAGAACAAGTTTCTTTTTCCTCGTTATTTTTCCCCCCATCTTGGCACCAGGAGGTGTCAAGGTGCGAGGGAGGGAAGAGGGTGGAGGGGAGTGGAATATATAGGAAATGGAATGGGTGGGAGTGGTTTCTATGCCTTTTTCTTTTTGGCTACCCCCCCCCGTGTAGGGGGAAAAAGCCTTTGGTATATGTATGTATGTATTTTTTCCCGTGTATGTACTATATGTACCTTCAGATTTGTATATATGCACGTGCTTGTGTATGTGTACATGTGAGCGTTGGGTCGTGCCGATAGCAAAAAAAATAATCGAGTGGAGGAAGAGGAAGAGGAAGAACGTTTCGGGTGTGAACTGACACACAAAGATCCAGATGGAGATGGAGATTGAAATTCGTGGCTCAGTCGACCCGTCGCCCTTCCTCGAGTCACATGCTACTCGAAGCAGACGGGACCCCGAGGAGGAAGTGGCTTTGAGGGTCTTGAAATAAGGCGGAGGGGGTGGGGGGAAGGTAGGAGTGACAGTTGTTGATGCTGCCGTTCCTCCCCTGTGTAGGCCTTACTATACTCATTACATTGAGAAATGGCCGATAGGGCGGAGCACTGGGAGTCCCCCTGTGTTGCCACATATAATTATTCTATAATCTTATTTAATTTTATAATTTTATTTTACATTTTTATAATGTTGACACATATAATTATATTATAATTTTTTGTCACACACCACCACTGAGGTAAAAATCAAAGCAATGTTTTCTATACAAAGTTTTCGTTTCCTCGAGTCAGACATGACATATGAGCACTAGAGAGCGACGTTGCCGCTACATCTATTCTCTTGCCCCGCCCCCCCTCACACTGCATTCAGTGTGAGCCGTGCGGGCCGTGTTATCTGTGGAGATGTGGCACCACCGGGAAATCTCCTAACCCCGCCTTAACGGTCACTTCTCGTTGCGCTGACTATACCTAGTGTAGGCCTTATTATGAATTGCCTAGTGTAGGCCGTATTAGGAACCGCCTAGTGTAGGCCATATTAGGAACTGCCTAGTTTAGGCCTTATTAGGAACTGCCTATTGTAGGACTTTTGTACTACCTAGTGTAAGCCTTATGGTCTCTTGCAGTCTCCTTCATTCTTATGTTCTTAACCAGCTTTGTAAAAGATCCCCACACAACCACCTTATCGTGTGATTGTCGTCATTGAGGTGTGTCGGGCAAACGTCTTCTGGATTTCCTTCGCCGGAATTCCAGACCGCCTTTTCCGACGCGATGATTCACGAGGAAGGATTCGAACCGCTGCCCCACAGGACGCCGGTCCGGCACGCTATCCACCACACCACCACATCCTCCTCCTTGCGGGAAGTGTCCATTTGTTTGTTCGTTTGTTTGTTTATTATTGTCATCATTAGAGTTTGAGATCCATGGCATGGGAGCGCAGGAAATCTGAAGAAGGCTCAGGGGGGTCAGTAACAGTAGGAGCGTAGGAGGGATGGTGGAACGAAGGAGGTGCGTAGTAGTAGTAGTAGTGGATACTGGAGAAAGGGTGGAGGTGGAGGCGGAGGGTGAGGGGGAGAGGGGGAGGGGGCGGGTTCGACACGTAACCTAATATTGGCCCAAACCATAAAGGGGGCGGTGGGGAGTAGTGGCAAAGGTCACTGTTCTCAGTCGATCACACTCGTATCGACTGTTCGTACTCGATCACCGAGGCGGTTCGAGTATTCTCTTTCGATCACGAACGCGCTCGAAGGAACTTGGCCGTTTTCTGAGTCGATGACGAGAGGGTTCATAATCGATCACAAGAGGTTTTGATCGATCACAGACAACTAGAAAAGTGGTTCTTAACCTGGGGTACCTGGGGGGTACCAGACTTTGTAATGGTACTGTATATTTACACTGAAAAAGCATAATGTGCATTCATTGTATCCTGCTAATTGACATATCTATTTTGACATTAAAAAGTACCTTTGTTCAGTTATTGAAAATATCTAATAATTTCTCAGTAAGGTTTGTATCACAAATCCTTTTCGTATGTTTGCATTGTATATATATATGGGATGGAGGTACGATTTTTTTAATTTTATATTATTTAAATTTATTTTATTTTATTATTTTTTGTTTATTTTTTTTAAATAATCAAGAGGTACAGGTACTGAAAAATGTTAAGACCCACTGAACGAGAGTATGAACGTTCTTGTCGTTCTTTCGTTCTTTGCAAACGGGATTACGCCCTTCTCGTTCGATCACAGTTGGGTGTGACCGCTGATGCTCGAAGGCGTGGTGGTTCGAACATTCCTGCGCGATAACGGCGAAGGTGCGAATTTTCACACTGGGGCCATATACATGATTTGGTTGTTTTCTCTTCATCACAAAAGCGGGTTCACACCTTATCACCTGACCGGTAAGGCAACAGGAGGAGGTGGGAAGGGAGGGGGAAGTAGGAGGGGGGAGAAGGGGGGAGGGAGGGAGGAGGGATTAGAGAAGGGGGGGAGGGGGGCGTCGACCATTTTCGGTCGCTCGCGTCTCAGTTCGATCCTTCTTCACTCGATCATCGTGTGGTGGCGCCGTTCGAACTCGACTACAAAGGCCTTGTGGTGCTCTCACCCGTTGTTCTTGCTTGATCACCGTGGGGAGGGGGGGGGGTTCGATTCCTCGTACCAAAAGTGTCCAATATTCCTCAGCCGTATTTCTCTCGATCTATCTATCCATCTATCTGTCTATATCTTCTCTCTATATATTTCTCTCTCTGTGTATATCTTTCTATCTATATATTTCTCTTTCTTTCTATCTATATCTTTCTTTCTATCTATATATTTCTCTCACTCTCTCTCTCTCTCTCTCTCTCTCTCTCTATCTGTCTATATCTTTCTCTTTCTATCTATATATTTCTCTCTATATATATTTCTCTCTATCTGTATCTTTCTATCTATATATTTCTTTCTATATCTCTCTATATCTTTATCTATCTATATCTTTCTCTCTTTCTCTCTCTCTCACGCACACACACACACACACACACACACACACACACACACACACACACACACACACACACAGATTCGATACCTTTCACACATACGCGGCTTTGACCATTCTTTCTCGATCACAGAGGGACGACATTGTTTTTTATCGATCACAGAGGCTATACGCCGTTCTCACTCGATCACACAGGGATGTCATTGTTTCCTATCGATCACAGAACCCCTACGCCGTTCTCACTCGATCACAAGAGGTCACTTGGCTCTTCTTACACGATCACAGGGCATGCGCCGATAGCGTCCTATCGTCTGTGGATCGCGTTGCCTTCCCGGGTGAGGGCCCAGGCCAGCTGGCCGTGCGCACGCAGGGGTGGGGGAGAGGGGGGCGGTAACTCCAGGTGTATATGGCGCGTCTTGAGACACTCCGTGATGTGATTCAGGCTACAGGCATTCAGCAAGACGTCTATTACGGGACGTCGTCTGCTTCTTGTCAGCCAAAGAAGTTGATTTAGTGTCACCTGACCTATATAGATTGCACTGACATGTCTTTTCTGTATATATATATATATATATATATATATATATATATATATATATATATATATATGATATATATGTATATATATCATATATATGTATATATACATCTATATATATATATACATATATATATATATATATATATATATATATATATATATATATATATGTGTGTGTGTTGAGACATTGGGACAATTATGAGGTGGAGGGGGGAAACACGAGTCTTGATCCGATTATTGAGTTTATTCCTGACCGGTTTCGCTTTACAGTAGATTCCCCTGAAGAAGGTACTGTAAAGCGAAACCGGTCAAGAATAAATTCAATAATTGGATCAAGACCCGTGTTTCCCCCTTCCACCTCTCTCACACACACACAAACACACATGTATATATATATATATATATATATATATATATATATATATATATATATATATATATATATATATATATATATATATATATATATATATATATATATATATATATATCCCATGCGGAAGCTTGAGAGAACAAAAAAGATCCTTGACGTAGGCTGAGACCTCAAAGACATGCGTGAGCCTTTTCTCTTTCTCTCTCTCTTTATCTCTCTCTTGCCAAATCTCCTTCCTGAAGTGTCGTCATCGAGCCGTCGTGTCCAGGATGTGAGGATCATATATAGATTTTTTTTGTTAAATATATTTATTTACTTATTTGTTTATTTCTCTTTTAATTCGTTTATTTATTGAATGTCTAAGGTCTTATGTTTAGAGTAGGGATCCGATGAATGGAATGAGCGTTTACCATAAGGTGTTGAAGTGAAGGTAGTGGTTGTGGTGGTGTAGGTGTTGGAGGTGGTGGTGGTGTAGGTGTTGGTGATGTTATTGGTGGTGGAGATGGTGGTAGAGGTAGCGGTGGTGGTAGTGGTGGTGATAAAGATGGTGGGGTATAGATGGTGGTGGTAGAGGTATGGGTGTTGGTATTGGTATGTGTGGTGGGAAGACTAAGAGGGAGGGGGTGGGGGGGCAGAGTGCTGGTGATTCATTGTTGATCTCGCCCAAGCCATGATTCACTCTCACAAACCAGGATGACGGAGGTGGCGATAGTAATACAACCGCTGTGGCGCGTAGGTCTCGATCTCTCGCCACTAGATCGACGTCCAACGGCTCCCGGTGACTGCCCTTTGCCTCTGGGTATCCAGCCAACACGTAGGGCAAAGGTGGCGACTTTTTCTGGGTGGGGGGGTTTTTTTTTTTTTTTTTTTTTTTTTTTTTTTTTTTTTTTTTTTTTTAACACAATTTGGGAGTGAAACGTCACTCAGTCACTCCCACGGGCTTTGTTTGAGCTCGTGCGGTGGTGTTTATGTAAGACACACCTTGTAGAGAGGAAATGGGATAGTGGATAGTGTAGTAAGTCAGAGGAGGATAGGGGGTAGCGGAAAAAGAGAGTCTGCAGCTGTTAGAGCGGCGGCGGACGCTCTAGTAGCTGACGGAGCTCTTCGGGACTTTGGAGGCGGCAGAGGCGGGGTCACAAGACCTTCAGGGGGTGTCGGTGGTCCCCGTGGAGGGGGGGGGAGGAAAAGGGTTATGACGTCATACACAGAACTCTCATACCTGGCGTTGTTGTAAAGAACTCCACTTCGGAACCTTCTTCGGGAAGGAAGACCTCAGCAAAGAAGAGTTCGTTCTTGCAGAGATCCTGAGACTCTCCCTTGTGCTTGCTTGCCTCCAGACCCCCAGGAATGTGGTATGGGCGATCCATCTGCTCTGCCAGATGTGGTCTGGGGGCCATTTGAGGAATGCCATGCCGAAGACAAATAACGATAGTCGTCGTGTGGCAAGGGGAGGGGGCTGGAGGTGGAGAGGGGTGGAGGGGTGCAACACTAACGTTGCACTGATGACGTGGGAGGAGTCTGTTCTAGGCGGAGAAGAGAGGCGAAGAGAGGAGAAGAGAGCGGGGTCAGCGAGTAGCTGGCAGGTGTGCTCTCTCGGGTCTGAACTGGGTCAAGGGTGTATTCACAGGTTGCGGAGCAGGTGTGGCATGATTCCACGGGTTGCGGTCGCAGGTGCGGTGTGTTCTGTTGGAGGAATGCCGCAAAAACAGGTATAGAATCTTTCGTTGCTCTGAGACAGGTGTGAAATGTCTGGCTCCCTGTAACACGTGTCACACGTGTCACACGTGTGACGTTCGCGTTTGTGGTCATCTTTCACGTGTGGCGCGCCTCAGTGGGGGCACCAAAGACGTGACGTCCTTGTTTATGACATCCTCAGCTGTGACGTCTTTCGGTGTCTAAACATCACTGCTGTGAAGTGATTAGGATGACGGCCACAGGTGTGACGTGATTCTTCGAAGTAATGTCACACAAGTGTGACGACCCTGAGTCCGTTATGGAGAATCACATGTGTGATGCATTTCGTAGAACGTGTGTCATGGATGTGACATGGGAAGTGTGACGTGTTAGCAGAGCTGGGCGCGTTACCGCGGGACAGGTAGTGCGTTACCGAAAAGTCTGGGGTGCGTTTCCGTCAATGCGTTACCGATTTTAATTCCCTTAGAGCGGTACACACACACACACACACACACACACACACACACACACACACACACACACACACACACACACACACACACACACACACACACACACACACACACACACACATATATATATATATATATATATATATATATATATGTATATACACGCAGTAACGCATATAGCTCTAAGGAAATTAAAATCGGTAACGCACTACCTGTCCGGCGGTAACGCGCCCAGCTCTGCGTGTCAGCATACATTGCAAGTATTTCGTGTCTTGGTAGGCCCGAGTCACAAGTTTGGTACCTGGCACTGGTGTCGAATCGGAGTAAAAGTTGCCGCGCAGTAACGAGAAAGCAACACGCTCACTCGATCAGCCTCCCTTCCTTTTTCTCGTTCGTAAGAGACCAGATTCCACAGGGTGGACCGAATGTCTTGTTACCCCTACCAGTAGAGGTAGAAGTATTACAGTAATACAAAATACATGCCCTGGATTCAGTTTATTTACTGTAAGAACAACAATAGAACAAAATAAGAACACTGGAACGAAATGTTCCCATCGCAGTATTGTCATCTTCGGAGGAGCTGGTTTGCCGAATCTTTCAGTGACGTCATGTCGCACAACCCCCGTTATGCTCTTCATGCCTGAATAATGCACACGCTCATGTGCCCGTACAAACAGCCTGAATCCAGGACATATATTCTGTATAATTGTAATCCTTGTACCTCTATTGGGGTAGAGGTAACAAGACATTAGGACCACCCGGTGTATCTACTCCCTCGGGTTCATTTTCTCTTGGTACAAGTGTCCGTTTACAATTATGTCCTTATTTGTTGTCCATTTTCAGGTGTCAGTGTCCCAGCGGAATACGAAGGACAACAATGTTGTGGGGAGGGGGAGGGGGGTTCCAAGACGCTGACCCTGTTTCCCTGTCATCTGGCTTATCCGACTCTCCTTTCCTTTCCTTCCTCGCTGCTTTCCGGAAAGGCGTGTTCCAGGTCTCTTGTTTTGTGCGAGTGTCTTCCCCGGCCGTTGGTCTCTCTGTGATACGTTCTGAATCTCTGCAACTCAGAGGACATAGTACACACGTACACACACTTCGTGGCGCAGTGGTTAGAGTTCTCGCCTGCCACCACGGCGGTTCGGGTTCGAATACCACCCAGGGCTGAAATAATTTCAGTATCGCTGCGCTCCGGGTTGTTACTCCAATTCTTGTGAGCGGGGAGTTGGGTGTGTGTGTGCGTGTAAGGTCACCACAGTATTACCCACAAATCGGTCATACGAGCTCTGAGCTCTCATCCGGGAGGTTGATAACTGTCGATCACGTGTCAAACACGTGATCCAAGACCTTGGTATTGAATCACACGTACACACGAGATAAGTAATTGGTGTTGTCTTGATAAGCATACTGAGTTGTTTTCGACGTAGTTCATCCAGGGCTAAAAGGTCGCGCTCTGAGGATCCTGTGGCCGGGTGTTCGGGCTCCTGGTTCCTTCTCTGGGCTGGTTGCCGCTCACTGATGGGCAAGAGTGCAGGAGGGCTTAGCACCCCTCCGGACGAACCGACTTCGTTTCCTCCTGCAGAAATTGGACGTGAGAGAAAGG
>NC_134810.1:43944037-43949037 GCF_046742065.1 Oratosquilla oratoria | reverse complement strand
TATACGCTCGCACACACACACACACACACACACACACACACACACACACACACACACACACACACACACACACACACACACGACTCGGTGGCGCGGTTGGTAGTCCCCGACTGTCACTACGGTGGTTCGGGTTCGAATCCTGCCCAGGGGTGAAATAATTTCAGTATTGCTGCGCTTCGTGTCGTTACTTTAACTCTTGTGGGCGGGGAGTTGGTTGTGTGTGTGCGTGTAAGGTCACAGCATTACCCATAGATCGGTCATACGAGCTCTGAGCTCTCTTCCGCGAGGGAAATAGCTGTCCAACACGTGATCCAACGACCGTGGTGAATACACACACACACACACACACACACACACACACACACACACACACACACACACACACACACACACACACACACACACACACACACACACACACACACTAGTAAAATAACACACACACACACACACACAATGTCTGCGCGCCTACGTACAACATGCACATATAGATATACCATAGTACTATATATCGTATCTTTATTAAAGACATACACACTCACACACACCTATTTTGTATATGTATATATATATATATATATATATATTTATGTATTATACATATGTGTGTGTGTGTGTGTGCGTCTGCATACATGTACTAATGTATATCGTATATGTTAATGATTTGTCGGGTGTTCCTCCCCAACTATAACAAAAGTTCCCAACCGCATCTCTGCTGGTAACCTCGCACAGGTGCCTTTCGCGCCCCTGCATGCTGTGCGCATCTCACTTGTGATGTGAATCGCCGCCTCGTCAGTCGTTGCTTTTGATCGATGGTGGCGTCTCCTCTGACACTCCTCCCGTCTCGCTGCCCGTCATCGACCCCATCCACTTCACTCACCTCAAGTGCGTCCCATTGTTCTCTTTTATTATTTTCGTGGTCACTGAGGGCGTCTCCCCCCCGAACATAGAAGATGCGGCGCGCATGCACCGTGGGATGCAAAGCCACTAAAGGTCTCCCAGGCATCCACTTCGTCTTTTAGCTTAATTATAAATCGGCAATGGTTACCATGCAGTGCGCTTTTCTCTCTCTCTCTATCTCTCTCTCTCTTTTAGCTTCTTCCTTTAGCATAACTGCAAGAGACCCTACAGTACATTTGTTTTCTTTTTCTTTTTTCCTTTTTTCCTTTTTTTTCCCCTTAGCTTGCTCCTTTAGCATAATAACTACAAGAGACCCTGCAGTATATATATATATATATATATATATATATATATATATATATATATATATATATTTTTTTTTTTTTCTTTTTTATCTGTTTCTTTCGGGAGGTCCCGGAACTCGCTTATTTTGGACGGACGTCTCTCCTTCCAGCTGCATGGACTCATCAAAATTGGGGACAATCAAGAAACCTTTTCTCGCCCGCGCTTCGTTTGAAAGAAATTTTTTCTTCCCCTCAATACTGATGTCCCTGTTTCCTATGCGCCGTTTTCCCTTAAGTCCGTGGTTGAACCATGGCATATGAATGGGTACATACCTCCAGATGTGCATATTTTAAATGACTTTGTGGGTAGGTGGATGGGTGGTAGTTGGATGTGTGTGTGTGTGTGTGTGTGTGTGCGTGCGAGTATGTATATATATATATATATATATATATATATATATATATGTATAATTGTGTGTGTGTGAAATCCATTGAAAGAGTGCATATGTAAGACAGTTTACTTCATAAGAAGGCTAACTAAATAAAAAAAAAATAACGAAAAAAATGGGTGGATGTGGAGGTGGGCTACTTAGTCGCTCAACTGAGGGCGTTCAAAAAAAAAATTGATAAACGTTGTAGTATAACCGATGACCTGACGACCTGACGCCTCCTCACTGGATGGTGGCACCTTCTCCTCCTGTTCTGAGTGCCGGCGCCAAATAATCTCGTTCCCTTCGGTGGCACTTCCATGGCACCGAAGGGAGTCGGAGGCGGGACCAAAGATGAGGCCGTTGGGACTTTTCCTTTTGTCGCCGGATTTCCTCATCAGTGATAGGTTGAAGTACCTCGCCTCGAGACCCCCTCCCCCATCGCCAACTGACTGATACGTCTTGGCGCCGAGCAGAATGCAGTCTGTAAAGGTCGCCATCGATTTTTTTTTTTTTTCTTTTTTACCATTGGTCTCTTTTTCTCCGACTGACCCCTCGAGCTAGAGAGTATTCTACTTCAACTCGAATTGACCACCCCCAACCGCCCCCCTCCCCTCGCCTGAATTAAACATCCTGTCGGCATCATTGCTCAGAGCACGTCTTTCAGCCATGATCAAATCACCTGGCGCGAACCAGCACAAAGCATATAAAGATTGCCCGTGTGTGTGTGTGTGTGTGTGTGTGTGTGTGTGTGTGTGTGTGTGTGCGTGCGCTTGTATGCATAGGATAACCATAATACGGTGTTTATTTTTACCTGCAAGTTTGTCTTTAGGTAATTATGTGCGCCTGTGTACGTGTGTGTGTGTGTGTGTGTGTGTGTGTATGTATGTATGTATTTATGTGTCCACCGCTGCGTGTACGTGTGTGCATGTGCGTGACGAATGTACATAAAGACGAGGCCGGTGACCGCACATCGGCTTGTGTGTGTGTGTGTGTGTGTGTTATGTGTGTGTGTGTGTGTGTGTGTGTGTGTGTGTTATATGTGTGTGTGTGTGTGTGTGTGTGTGTGTGTGTGTGTGTGTGTTATGTGTGTGTGTGTGTGTGTGTGTGTGTGTGTGTGTGTTATGTGTGTGTGTGTGTGTGTGTGTGTGTGTGTGTGTGTGTGTACTTACGTGCGTGCCTGTTTGTTGTGTGGGCGTGTGTACGCACGTACGTGCGTGTTTGTCCCTTGTGTCTTTGTGTGTGTCTGTCTCTCTGTACGCGTTACAGCACAACTTAGATATTTTGTCACAAATGACGACGCAGAGCAGCGAAGCGCGAACTCTCTCTCTCTCTCTCTCTCTCTCTCTCTCTCTCTCTCTCTCTCTCTCTCTCTCTCTCTCTCTCTCTCTCTCTCTCTCTCTCTCTCTCTCTCTCTCTCTCTCTCTCTCTCTCTCTCTCTCTCTCTCTCTCTCTCTCTCTTTGGGGGGAAGGTTGCTGTGCTGTCAGATATTCAGGTACAGTCACGTTCAAAAACCATTTAGATAGTGAGTTCATGGCTTTCCGTTGGTATCACTTGTGTTGCTAAGTAATTTGTTATATTTTAAGAATTTATTTAATATTGAACTATTTTCTTGAATATGAAATGATGGGGAGCCTACGCCAGAAGGCGCGTAACTGCGGCCGAAGCCTTCCTATGCACTCTAAGGACTCTTGGAGTAGGTCACTGCGGAGAATCAGAGAGGAGTGTGGGATTCGAACCCACAACTCGGCGAATGCGGGACCAGCACGCCTCCGATGACGCCACCAGCGGTCACCCGTAAAATTCATCAACCAACATCATTTGTTATGTTTGACGTCAGAGCGTGGCTGAAGAATCTTGATCTCCTTCGCCAGTGTCGTTGTCGTCGTCGTCGTCGTCGTCGTCGTTGTCATTGTCGTCGTCGTCGTCGTTGTCGTCGTCGTCGTCTTACACACTTAGTCTTCAGTTGGCGCCAAACCATCTTCTTCCGTAGGTTGGCGCCGAACTATCTTCTTCCGTAGGTTGGCACCAAACTATCCTCTTCCGTAGGTTGGCGCCGAACTATCTTCTATCCCTCCCTCCCTCCCTCCCTATCTCCCACCCTCCCTCCCTATCTCCCACCCTCCTCTCTCTCTCCCTCCCGTCCTCTCCCCCTCCCTCCCTCTCTCACTCCCGTCCTCCTTATCTTCCACCTGTCCTCCCTCCCTCCCATCCTCCTGTCCTCCCTCCCTCCCGTCCTCCACTCTCTCACTCCCGTCCTCCCTCCCGTCCTCCCTCCCGTCCTTCTGTCCTCCCTCCCTTCGTGGAGGGTCCTCTCCCTCCCTCACTCACTCCCTCACTCACTCCCTTGTCTGACCGCCGGAGGGCCCTCGTGGCCGCCGCAGCACGAACCCGCGACTGATCACCAATTTTTCCATTCTCGTTTAACACAGTGGAACAGTAATTATGATTATGGGCTATTGTTCAGGTCATCGTCCAATTCAATTTGCTGTTCAGAGCTATATTTATTACTTCTTTTTAATTCCACCACAGCCTCTGGTGGTCCCTCGATGCTGAGGGAAAAGAGGATCGTGGAGAGAATGGTCGATGATGAAAGTGGTGGAGGCACGCCAATCAAAGACCTGTAATAGATTTTTTTCTTTCCTCAAGTTCATCATAATATCAGTGATGAATGAGAGTAGAAATAATCTTCTATGAAAATCGATTGTAAAAAAAAATTGGCGGTAAAAATCGGCGATTAAACATCGGCGATGAAAACGGGGGACGTAAATCGACGATAAAAACCCATCGATTAAGATCGTGATCGGAATAGGTTGTGGAAGTTCCCGTATTCCGTTCGGTGCCAGAGAGGAAGGCGGGGCGGAGGTGGGCGGGCGGGGAGGGTGAGGACCGGTTCGTTCGTGCTTCCTCCTATCTTGAATTCTTCTTTTTTATTATTATTATTATTATTATTTATTATTATTATTATCATTATTATTATTATTATTATTATTATTATTATTTCTATTATTATTATTACTATTATTATTATTATTATTACTATTATTATTATATTATTATTATTATTATTATTATTATTATTATTATCATTATTCATGAAGTTGTTCTTCACTAGAGTCGTTGCTTGGTAGCTAGTTCGTAGCTCCCGCAATTCACTGAATAATTTCTTTCTCTCGTTTCTTGTCTTTTTTGTATTTTCATTTTCTTTGTCTTGATGCTTACATTCAAAACGATTACTCCAATAGCCATTTTGTTGATTTATTTGTTTATTAATTCATTGATTTGTTTTTACGTGGTAGGTGGTCTTCACCAAATCAAAGCAAAGAGACAAAGGACTGTCAGAAGTTAAGAGAAAAGCTGGAATTTAAGAAGAGGAGGAGGAGGAGG